>NW_022262895.1:73062-91289 GCF_002021735.2 Oncorhynchus kisutch | reverse complement strand
TGGTGGTAGAGATGAGGAGTGGTGTTGGTGGAGATGAGGAGTGGTGTTGGTGGAGGTGGAGATGAGGAGTGGTGGTGGTGGTGCAGGTGGAGATGAGGAGTGGTGGTGGTGGTGGAGATGAGGAGTGGTGGTGGTGGAGCAGGTGGAGATGAGGAGTGGTGGTGGTGGAGATGAGGAGTGGTGGTGGTGGAGATGAGGAGTGGTGGTGGAGATGAGGAGTGGTGGTGGAGGTGGAGAAGTGGTGGTGGAGTTGAGGAGTGGTGGTGGAGGTGGAGATGGGGAGTGGTGGTGGTGGAGATGAGAGGTGGGGTGGTGGTGGTGGTGGAGGTGGTGATGAGGAGTGGTGGTGGTGGAGGTGGAGACGAGGAGGGTGGTGGAGGTGGAGATGAGGAGTGGTGGTGTTGGAGGTGGAGATGAGGAGTGGTGGTGTTGGAGGTGGAGTTGAGGAGTGGTGTTGGTGGAGATGAGGAGTGGTGTTGGTGGTGGTAGAGATGAGGAGTGGTTGGTGGAGAGTTGGAGCTGAGAGTGGTGGTGGGTGGAGCAGGTGGAGATGAGGAGTGGTGGTGGTGGAGCAGGGGAGATGAGGAGGGGTGGTGGTGGAGGTGGAGAGAGATTGAGGAGAGAGTGGTGGTGGTGGTGTGGATGATGAGGAGTGGTGGTGGTGGTGGTGGAGATGAGGAGTGGTGGTGGTGGAGGTGGAGATGAGGAGTGGTGGTGGTGGAGGTTGAGCTGAGGAGTGGTGGTGGTGGAGGTTGAGCTGAGGAGCGGTGGTGGTGGAGGTGAAGATGAGGAGTGGTGGTGGAGGTTAAGCTGAGGAGCGGTGGGGGTGGTGGTGCTGAGGAGTGGTGGTGGTGGTGGTGGAGTGGAAATGAGGAGTGGTGGTGGTGAATATGAGGAATGGTGGTGGAGGTGAGCTGAGGAGTGGTGGTGGTGGTGGTGGAGGTGGAGATGAGTGGTGGTGGAGTGGAGATGAGGAATGGTGGTGGAGGTGGAGCTGAGGAGTGGTGGTGGTGGTGGAGGTGGAGATGAGGAGTGGTGGTGGTGGAGATGAGGAGTGGTGGAGGTGGAGCTGAGGAGTGGTGGTGGAGGTGGAGTGATGAGTGGTGGTGGTGGTGGTGGTGGAAATGAGGAGTGGTGGTGGTGGAGATGAGGATGAGGAGTGGTGGTGGTTGTGGTGGAGGTGAGGGATGAGGAGTGGTGGTGGTTGTGGTGAGGTGAGATGAGAAGATGGTGATGGAGGAGATGAGGAGTTGGTGGTGGAGGTGGAGATGAGGAGTGGTGGTGTTGGCGATGAGGAGTGGTGGTGGAGGTGGAGAAGTGGTGGTGGAGGTGAGGAGTTGGTGGTGAGGTGGAGATGGGAGTGGTGGTGGTGGAGATGAGAGGTGGTGGTGGTTGGTGGAGGTGGAGATGAGGAGTGGTGGACGTGGAGATGAGGAGTGGTGGTGGTGGAGGTGGAGATGAGGAGTGGTGGTGCTGGAGATGAGGAGTGGTGGTGGAGGTGGAGAAGTTGTGGTGGAGGTGAGGAGTGGTGGTGGTGGAGATGAGATGGTGGTGGTGGTGGTGGTGGACGGTGGTGGTGGAGGTGGAGATGAGGAGTGGTGGTGGTGGAGGTGGAGAGATGAGGAGTGGTGGTGTTGGAGGTGGAGATGAGGAGTGGTGGTGTTGGAGGTGGAGTTGAGGAGTGGTGTTGGTGGAGGTGGATATGAGGAGTGGTGTTGGTGGTGGTAGAGATGAGGAGTGGTGTTGGTGGTGGAGGTGGTGGGGAGGTGGAGATGAGGAGTGGTGGTGGTGGAGGTGGAGATGAGGAGTGGTGGTGTTGGAGGTGGAGATGAGGAGTGGTGTTGGTGGAGGTGGAGATGAGGAGTGGTGTTGGTGGTGGTAGAGATGAGGAGTGGTGTTGGTGGAGGTGGAGATGAGGAGTGGTGTTGGTGGAGGTGGAGATGAGGAGTGGTGGTGGTGGTGCAGGTGGAGATGAGGAGTGGTGGTGGTGGAGGTGGAGATGAGGAGTGGTGGTGGTGGTGGTGGTGGAGATGAGGAGTGGTGGTGGTGGAGCAGGTGGAGATGAGGAGTGGTGGTGGTGGAGGTGATGATGAGGAGTGGTGGTGGTGTGGTGGTGGTGGGGGTGGAGATGAGGAGTGGTGGTGGTGGAGGTGGAGATGAGGAGTGGTGGTGGTGGAGGTTGAGCTGAGGAGCGGTGGTGGTGGAGGTGGAGATGAGGAGTGGTGGTGGAGGTTGAGCTGAGGAGCGGTGGGGCGTGGGGGTGGTGGTGCTGAGGAGTGGTGGTGGTGGTGGTGGAGGTGGAGGTGGAAATGAGGAGTGGTGGTGGTGAATATGAGGACTGGTGGTGGAGGTGGAAGCTGAGGAGTGGTGGTGGTGGATGGTGGTGGTGGAGGTGGAGATGAGGAGTGGTGCTGGAGTGGAGATGAGGAATGGTGGTGGAGGTGGAGCTGAGGAGTGGTGGTGGTGGTGGAGGTGGAGATGAGGAGTGGTGGTGGTGGAGGTGGAGCTGAGGAGTGGTGGAGGTGGAGCAGATGAGGAGTGGTGGTGGTGGAGGTGAGGATGAGGAGTGGTGGTGGTTTGTGGTGGAGGTGGAGATGAGAAGTGGTTGATGGAGGAGATGAGGAGTGGTGGTGGAGGTGGAGATGAGGAGTGGTGGTTGTGGAGATGAGGAGTGGTGGTGGAGGTGGAGAAGTGGTGGTGGAGGTGAGGAGTGGTGGTGGAGGTGGAGCTGGGGAGTGGTGGTGGTGGAGATGAGAGGTGGGTGGTGGTGGTGGAGGTGGTGGTGGAGGTGGAGATGAGGAGTGGTGGTGGTGTAGATGAGGAGTGGTGGTGGTGGTGCAGGTGGAGATGAGGAGTGGTGGTGGTGGAGGTGGAGATGAGGAGTGGTGGTGGTGGTGGTGGTGGAGATGAGGAGTGGTGGTGGTGGAGCAGGTGGAGATGAGGAGTGGTGGTGGTGGAGGTGGAGATGAGGAGTGGTGGTGGTGGAGCAGGTGGAGATGAGGAGTGGTGGTGGTGGAGCAGGTGGAGATGAGGAGTGGTGGTGGTGGAGCAGGTGGAGATGAGGAGTGGTGGTGGTGGAATGTGGATAGGAGTGGTGGTGGTGGTGGTGGTGGTGGTGGTGGTGGAGATGAGGAGTGGTGGTGGTGGAGGTGGAGATGAGGAGTGGTGGTGGTGGAGGTTGAGCTGAGGAGCGGTGGTGGTGGAGGTGGAGATGAGGAGTGGTGGTGGAGGTTGAGCTGAGGAGCGGTGGGGGTGGTGGTGCTGAGGAGTGGTGGTGGTGGTGGAGGTGGAGGTGGAAATGAGGAGTGGTGGTGGTGAATATGAGGACTGGTGGTGGAGGTGGAGCTGAGGAGTGGTGGTGGTGGAGGTGTGGTTGGAGGTGGAGATGAGGAGTGGTGCTGGAGTGGAGATGAGGAATGGTGGTGGAGGTGGAGCTGAGGAGTGGTGGTGGTGGTGGAGGTGGAGATGAGGAGTGGTGGTGGTGGAGGTGGAGCTGAGGAGTGGTGGAGGTGGAGCAGATGAGGAGTGGTGGTGGTGGAGGTGAGGAGTGGTGGTGGAGGTGGAGAAGTGGTGGTGGAGGTGAGGAGTGGTGGTGGAGGTGGAGATGGGGAGTGGTGGTGGTGGATGATGAGAGGTGGTGGTGGTGGTGGTGGTGGAGGTGGTGGTGGAGGTGGAGATGAGGAGTGGTGGTGGTTGTAGATGAGGAGTGGTGGTGGTTGTGGTGGAGGTGGAGATGAGAAGTGGTGATGAGGAGGAGATGAGGAGTGGTGGTGGAGGTGGAGATGAGGAGTGGGTGGTTGTGGAGATGAGGGAGTGGTGGTGGAGGTGGAGAAGTGGTGGTGGAGGTGAGGAGTGGTGGTGGAGGTGGAGATGGGGAGTGGTGGTGGTGGAGATGAGAGGTGGTGGTGGTGGTGGTGGAGGTGGTGGTGGAGGTGGAGATGAGGAGTGGTGGTGGTGTAGATGAGGAGTGGTGGTGGAGGTGGAGCTGAGGAGTGGTGGAGGTGGAGATGAGGAGTGGTGGTGGTGGAGGTTGAGCTGAGGAGCGGTGGTGGTGGAGGTTGAGCTGAGGAGCGGTGGGTGGTGGAGGTGGAGATGAGGAGTGGTGGTGGAGGTTGAGCTGAGGAGCGGTGGGGGTGGTGGTGCTGAGGAGTGGTGGTGGTGGAGGTGGAGGTGGAAATGAGGAGTGGTGGTGGTGAATATGAGGAATGGTGGTGGAGGTGGAGCTGAGGAGTGGTGGTGGTGGTGGTGGAGGTGGAGATGAGGAGTGGTGGTGGTGGTGGTGGAGATGAGGAGTGGTGGTGGTGGAGGTGAGGATGAGGAGTGGTGGTGGTTGTGGTGGAGGTGGAGATGAGGAGTGGTGGTGGTTGTGGTGGAGGTGGAGATGAGAAGTGGTGATGGAGGAGATGAGGAGTGGTGGAGGTGGAGATGAGGAGTGGTGGTTGTGGAGAAGAGGAGTGGTGGTGGAGATGGAGAAGTGGTGGTGGAGGTGAGGAGTGGTGGTGGAGGTGGAGATGTGGAGTGGTGGTGGTGGAGATGAGAGGTGGTGGTGGTGGTGGTGGAGGTGGAGATGAGGAGTGGTGGTGGTGGAGGTGGAGATGAGGAGTGGTGGTGTTGGAGGTGGAGATGAGGAGTGGTGGTGTTGGAGGTGGAGATGAGGAGTGGTGGTGTTGGAGGTGGAGATGAGGAGTGGTGGTGTTGGAGGTGAGATGAGGAGTGGTGGTGTTGGAGGTGGAGTTGAGGAGTGGTGTTGGTGGAGGTGGAGATGAGGAGTGGTGTTGGTGGAGGTGGAGATGAGGAGTGGTGGTGGTGGTGCAGGTGGAGATGAGGAGTGGTGGTGGTGGAGGTGGAGATGAGGAGTGGTGGTGGTGGTGGTGGAGATGAGGAGTGGTGGTGGTGGAGCAGGTGGAGATGAGGAGTGGTGGTGGTGGAGGTGGAGATGAGGAGTGGTGGTGGTGGTGGTGGAGATGAGAAGTTGAGGTGAAGATGAGGAGGGATGGTGGTGGTGGAGGTGGAGAGGAGGAGTAGTGGTTGTGGTGGAGTTGGAGAGGAGGAGTGGTGGTGGTGGAGGTGGAGAGGAGGAGTAGTGGTGGTGGTGGAGTTGGAGATGAAGAGTGGTGGTGGTGGAGGTGGAGTTGAGGAGTGGTGGTGGTGGTGGAGAGGAGGAGTGGAGATGGTGGTGAAGAGGAAGATTGGTATTGGTTGTGGTTGTGTTGTGGACCAGAGCAGGAGTGGACTAGGTGGGTGGTGTTGGTGTAGGTGGAGGTGGTGTTGTAGACCAGAGCAGGAGTGGATGGGGTGGGTGGTGGTGGTATAGGTGGTGTTGTAGACAAGAGCAGGACTATGAGAGAGTGACTGGAGGTATCGAACAAACAAAATATTTTTATAGCACCCGACGTCACAGGAAGACCAAAAAGATCATTGAGGACAACAACCACCCGAGCCACTGACTGTTCACCCTGCTTCACACCTGAAGGCATCAAAGATGAGACCGAGAGACTGTAAAACAGCTTCTACCTCAAGGCCATCAGACTGTTCAACAACTATCACCATCGCCAACATACAGACTTGAAATCATTGGCCACTAATAAATGGATCACTAGTCACTTTATTAACCCCACTTAAATAATGATGTTTACATATCTTGCATTACTCATCCCAGATGTATATACTGTATTTTATACCATCTATTGCATCTCGTCTATGCCGGTCGGTCATGGCCCATCCATATATTCATATCTACAGATTCTTATTCCATCCCATTAGATTTGTGTGTGTTAGGTAGTTGTTGTTGGCTACACCGTCGGAACTAGAAGCACAAGCATTTCGCTACACTCACAGTAACATCTGCTAACCATGTTTATGTGACCAGTAACATTTTAATTAAACTCTTTGGGTGCTTGGCTGCTCCTTTTCAAGCAGCAAGTTGACGCTTTCACCGCTTTCACCGCTGACGACACCACATCATATCACTCGCTAACCGAACGCAGCAGAGCCTGAGGAGCTGGGGCAAGCTGACCGCATTACGCAAACCTCTCCAAACTTTTTCATCTACATAGAAACAGACAGCGATGGGGAGCATGAGGCTACAGTGTTTGCACAACACATGAGTAGCATATCATTATTTTATCATGGGCTTCAAACTGGCAGAAAGGCCTCACACAGATTTGAGAGAGAGAGAGAGAGAGAGAGAGAGAGAAAGTTATTTTGGAATCCATTGTGTCCGCTCACCAACTAATAATTCACAAAATGGGACAAACACCGAATTGAGACTCTGCGTTCAGAATTCTGCAAAAATATCCTCAGTGTACAACTTGGAACACCAAATAATGCATGCAGAGCAGAATTAGGTCGATACCCACTAAATATCATAATCCAGAACAGAGCCATTCAATTCTACAACCACCTAAAGGAAGCGATTACCAAACCTTCCATAACAAAGCCATCACCTACAGAGAGATGGATGAACCTGGAGAAGAGTCCTCTAAGCAAGCTGGTCCTGGGGCTCTGTTCACAAACACAAACACACCCTACAGAGCCCCAGGACAGCAACACAATTAGACCCAACCAAATCATGAGAAAACAAAAAGATAATTACTTGACACATTGGAAAGAATTCACAAAGAAACCAAGCAAACTAGAATGCTATTTGGCCCTAAAAATAGAGTACACACTGGCAGAATACCTGACCACTCTGACTGACCCAAACTTAAGGAAAGCTTTGAATATGTACAGACTCAGTGAGCATAGCCTTGCTATTGAGAAAGGCCACCGTAGGCAGACCTGGCTCTCAAGAGAAGACAGGCTATGTGCTCACTGCCCACAAAATGAGTTGGAAACTGAGCTGCACTTCCTAACCTCCTGCCCAATGTATGACCATAAAAAAGACACATATTTCCCTCAGATTACACAGATCCACAAAAAATTTGAAAACAATCCAGATTTGGAAAAACTCCCATATCTACTGGGTGAAATACCACAGTGTGCCATCACAGCAGCAAGATTTGTGACCTGTTGTCACAAGAAAAGGTCAACCAGTGAAGAACAAACTCCATTGTAAATACAACTCATAGTTATGCTTATTTATTTTCCCTTTTGTACTTTAATCGTTACAACACTGTATATATATATATAATATGACATTTGAAATGTCTTTATTCTTTTGGAACTTCTGTATGTGTAATATTTACTGTTCATTATAATTGTTTATTTCACTTTTGTATATTATCTACCTCACTTGCTTTGGCAATGTTAACATATGTTTCCCATGCCAATAAAGCCCCTTAAATTGAATTGATAGGCAGGCAGGCAGGCAGGCAGGCAGGCAGGCAGGCAGGCAGGCAGACAGGCACTACACTACTACACTAATACACTACTACACTAATACACTACTACTACAGGAGAACACTACTACACTACTACACAACTATACTACTACACTACTACACGACTACAAAACTATACTACTACAACCCCTAACTGACTACACAACTATACTACTACACTGCTACAGGAGAACACTACTGCACTACTACACAACTATACTGCTACACTACTACACGACTACACAACTATACTACTACACTACTACACGACTACAAAACTATACTACTACACGACTACACACCTATACTACTACACTACTACACTACTACAGGAGAACACTACTACACTACTACACGACTACACAACTACAAAACTATACTACTACACAACTATACTGCTACACTACTATACTACTACACTGCTACACAGCTACACTGCTACACCACTACGCTACTACACTACTACACAACAACACCACTACACTACTATACTACTACACCACTATACTACTACACAACAACACCGCTACACTACTATACTACTACACCACTACAGTGCTATACTACTATACTACTAAACTACTATACTACTACACTACTACTTGAGAACACTACACTACTACTTGCTGAACACTCATAGGCTGCTCATTCAGGAGAGGAGACAGCCGGGAACTCTGCTGAACACTAGTAGGCTCCTCATTCAGGAGCCACATCCAAACACAGAAGTCACTGACATCAGTCAATCAAATCAAATCAAATGTATTTATATAGCCCTTCGTACATCAGCTGATATCTCAAAGTGCTGTACAGAAACCCAGCCTAAAACCCCAAACAGCAAGCAATGCAGGTGTAGAAGCACGGTGGCTAGGAAAAACTCCCTAGAAAGGCCAATACCTAGGAAGAAACCTAGAGAGGAACCAGGCTATGTGGGGTGGCCAGTCCTCTTCTGGCTGTGCCGGGAGGAGATTATAACAGAACATGGCCAAGATGTTCAAATGTTCATAAATGACCAGCATGGTCGAATAATAATAAGGCAGAACAGTTGAAACTGGAGCAGCAGCACAGTCAGGTGGAAGTTGAAACTGGAGCAGCAGCATGGCCAGGTGGACTGGGGACAGCAAGGAGTCATCATGTCAGGTAGTCCTGGGGCATGGTTCTAGGGCTCAGGTCAGTTGAAACTGGAGCAGCAGCATGGCCAGGTGGACTGGGGACAGCAAGGAGTCATCATGTCAGGTAGTCCTGGGGCATGGTCCTAGGGCTCAGGTCAGTTGAAACTGGAGCAGCAGCATGGCCAGGTGGACTGGGGACAGCAAGGAGTCATCATGTCAGGTAGTCCTGGGGCATGGTCCTAGGGCTCAGGTCAGTTGAAACTGGAACAGCAGCATGGCCAGGTGGACTGGGGACAGCAAGGAGTCATCATGTCAGGTAGTCCTGGGGCATGGTCCTAGGGCTCAGGTCAGTTGAAACTGGAACAGCAGCATGGCCAGGTGGACTGGGGACAGCAAGGAGTCATCATGTCAGGTAGTCCTGGGGCATGGTTCTAGGGCTCAGGTCAGTTGAAACTGGAGCAGCAGCATGGCCAGGTGGACTGGGGACAGCAAGGAGTCATCATGTCAGGTAGTCCTGGGGCATGGTCCTAGGGCTCAGGTCAGTTGAAACTGGAGCAGCAGCATGGCCAGGTGGACTGGGGACAGCAAGGAGTCATCATGTCAGGTAGTCCTGGGGCATGGTCCTTGGGCTCAGGTCAGTTGAAACTGGAACAGCAGCATGGCCAGGTGGACTGGGGACAGCAAGGAGTCATCATGTCAGGTAGTCCTGGGGCATGGTCCTAGGGCTCAGGTCAGTTGAAACTGGAACAGCAGCATGGCCAGGTGGACTGGGGACAGCAAGGAGTCATCATGTCAGGTAGTCCTGGGGCATGGTCCTAGGGCTCAGGTCAGTTGAAACTGGAACAGCAGCATGGCCAGGTGGACTGGGGACAGCAAGGAGTCATCATGTCAGGTAGTCCTGGGGCATGGTCCTAGGGCTCAGGTCAGTTGAAACTGGAACAGCAGCATGGCCAGGTGGACTGGGGACAGCAAGGAGTCATCATGTCAGGTAGTCCTGGGGCATGGTCCTAGGGCTCAGGTCAGTTGAAACTGGAACAGCAGCATGGCCAGGTGGACTGGGGACAGCAAGGAGTCATCATGTCAGGTAGTCCTGGGGCATGGTCCTAGGGCTCAGGTCAGTTGAAACTGGAACAGCAGCATGGCCAGGTGGACTGGGGACAGCAAGGAGTCATCATGTCAGGTAGTCCTGGGGCATGGTCCTAGGGCTCAGGTCAGTTGAAACTGGAACAGCAGCATGGCCAGGTGGACTGGGGACAGCAAGGAGTCATCATGTCAGGTAGTCCTGGGGCATGGTCCTAGGGCTCAGGTCAGTTGAAACTGGAACAGCAGCATGGCCAGGTGGACTGGGGACAGCAAGGAGTCATCATGTCAGGTAGTCCTGGGGCATGGTCCTAGGGCTCAGGTCAGTTGAAACTGGAACAGCAGCATTGCCAGGTGGACTGGGGACAGCAAGGAGTCATCATGTCAGGTAGTCCTGGGGCATGGTCCTAGGGCTCAGGTCAGTTGAAACTGGAACAGCAGCATGGCCAGGTGGACTGGGGACAGCAAGGAGTCATCATGTCAGGTAGTCCTGGGGCATGGTCCTAGGGCTCAGTCAATCTTCCTTAAGTACAAGAGCCACACCACTACAGCAAGCAAAGCAAAGCACACAGCTCTCATATAGGAATATTATATAGAGCAGAGCCTTTGTTGTCCGTTGGTTAGAATATAAACGTGTCTTCTGCCTTTTTTCAACACCCCCAGGTATAAAAACACAAGTTGAGTGGCACGGGGTCAGCTGCAGTGGAGTGTGTCTGAATGGAGAGGAATTGTGGGGGTTAAGTGCCTTGATCAAGGGCAGAACGGGAGGAGATTCCAATTCATTTCCTTTCCCATTTTTGTGTCGCCGGGCCAAGGGCTTGAACCAGCAAGCTTCCAGCCAATCACAGCACTACATGAGCCATACGGTCAATCACACCAGTACATGAGCCATACGGCCAATCACACCACTACATGAGCCATACGGCCAATGACAGCACTGCATGAGCCATACGGCCAATCACAGAACTACGTGAACAATACAGCCAATCACACCACTACATGAGCCACACAGCCAATCACACCACTACAGGAGCCATACGTCCAATCACAGCACTACATGAGCCATACGGCCAATCACACCACTACATGAGCCATACAGCCAACTACACCACTACATGAGCCATACAGCCAATCACACTACTACATGAGCCACACAGCCAATCACACCACTACATGAGCCACACAGCCAATCACACCACTACATGAGCCACACAGCCAATCACACCACTACATGAGCCAAACAGCCAATCACACCACTACATGAGCCACACAGCCAATGACACCACTACATGAGCCACACAGCCAATCACACCACTACATGAGCCATACAGGCAATCACACCATTATCTCTTATACCGTAGGAGCCACAGCCAAGCAGACCTTTAGCTGAAATCACTCAGTGGATAAGTGGGCTTTCTATACTCCTTAACACAATTATTCTACTTTAAACAATCATTGTGTTGATTATTCCTGACCTGACATTACATCGTTTTTCATATCAGTACAGAAACCGCTGTTACTTCTGGGAAATAATATTAACAGGCATTTAATTACACATTTTTTAACCTGTTTGCTGAATGCTCTACAGCCATGTTACCTGCTTATTGTACAACTTGAAAATGTGTTTTAAATGTTCATATATGAACAGGTAAATACTGTAAACAGAACAGCATTCCCACCAGGAGAATATACTTTTCTTTTTAATAATTTCTTTACATATTTCATGATTGTCTGCTGAAAAATGCTGAAAATCAATTTGCAAATGCCCTCATTTTCTAAATGTGACGAACGCATGTTGTAGATAGTGCCCCCACCCCCACTAGTACACATCAGGTATACATATCATAGGCGTGTGTATAGGTGGCAAGGAAGTCAGGTGCAGGAGAATTTATCTTGGTAAAACGGAGTAGTTTAATGACGTAAAGAAACATAACTCCAAAACCATGAAGAAACACGCTAAACAAAGTGGATACGAGGACCCGACGCACCAATACAAACAACACCAAAACAACACCAAAACAACACCTAACTATCTCTAGAGGACCCGACGCACCAATACAAACAACACCAAAACAACACCAAAACAACACCAAAACACCAAAACAACACCTAACTATCTCTAGAGGACCCGACGCACCAATACAAACAACACCAAAACAACACCAAAACAATAACTAACTATCTCTAGAGGACCCGACGTACCAATACAAACAACACCAAAACAACACCAAAACAATAACTAACTATCTCTAGAGGACCCGACGCACCAATACAAACAACACCAAAACAACAACTAACTATCTCTAGAGGACCCGACGCACCAATACAAACAACACCAAAACAACACCAAAACAATAACTAACTATCTCTAGAGGACCCGACGCACCAATACAAACAACACCAAAACAACACCAAAACAATAACTAACTATCTCTGGAGGACCCGACGCACCAATACAAACAACACCAAAACAACACCAAAACAATAACTAACTATCTCTAGAGGACCCGACGTACCAATACAAACAACACCAAAACAACACCAAAACAACACCAAAACAATAACTAACTATCTCTAGAGGACCCGACGCACCAATACAAACAACACCAAAACAACAACTATCTCTGGAGGACCCGACGCACCAATACAAACAACACCAAAACAACAACAAAACAACACCAAAACAACAACTAACTATCTCTGGAGGACCCGACGCACCAATACTAACAACACCAAAACAATAACTAACTATCTCTGGAGGACCCGACGCACCAATACAAACAACACCAAAACAACAACTAACTATCTCTGGAGGACCCGACGCACCAATACAAACAACACCAAAACAACAACTATCTCTGGAGGACCCGACGCACCAATACAAACAACACCAAAACAACAACAAAACAACACCAAAACAACAACTAACTATCTCTGGAGGACCCGACGCACCAATACTAACAACACCAAAACAATAACTAACTATCTCTGGAGGACCCGACGCACCAATACAAACAACACCAAAACAACAACTAACTATCTCTGGAGGACCCGACGCACCAATACAAACAACACCAAAACAACAACTAACTATCTCTGGAGGACCCGACGCACCAATACAAACAACACCAAAACAATAACTAACTATCTCTGGAGGACCTGACGCACCAATACAAACAACACCAAAACAACACCAAAACAACAACTAACTATCTCTGGAGGACCCGACGCACCAATACAAACAACACCAAAACAATAACTAACTATCTCTAGAGGACCCGACGCACCAATACAAACAACACCAAAACAACACCAAAACAATAACTAACTATCTCTAGAGGACCCGACGCACCAATACAAACAACACCAAAACAACACCAAAACAATAACTAACTATCTCTGGAGGACCCGACGCAC
Source organism: Oncorhynchus kisutch (assembly GCF_002021735.2). NCBI lineage: Eukaryota > Metazoa > Chordata > Actinopteri > Salmoniformes > Salmonidae > Oncorhynchus > Oncorhynchus kisutch. The sequence continues at coordinate 78,361 of NW_022262895.1, read as the reverse complement.
CAATACAAACAACACCAAAACAACACCAAAACAATAACTAACTATCTCTAGAGGACCCGACGCACCAATACTAACAATGCCAAAACAACACCAAAACAACACCAAAACAATAACTAACTATCTCTAGAGGACCCGACGCACCAATACAAACAACACCAAAACAACACCAAAACAACACCAAAACAATAACTAACTATCTCTAGAGGACCCGACGCACCAATACTAACAACACCAAAACAATAACTAACTAACTCTGACCAAGACATGAGGGGAAACAGAGGGTTAAATACACAACAGGTAATGAATGGGATTGGAACCAGGTGTGTAGGAAGAAGACAAGACAAAACAAATGAAAAATGGATCAATGATGGCTAGAAGACCGTGTGACGTCGACCGCCGAGCACCGCCCGAACAAGGAGAGGCAACGACTTCGGTAGAAGTCGTGACACATCAGATTTACACATCATGGACACACATCAGGTACACACATCAGATATACACATCAGATATACACATAGTACATAACATATCCCAGCTTTGAGGCACCTGTATTGACCTCGCCTTCTGGATGGTAGCGGGGTGAACAGGCCGTGGTTCAGGTGGCTGTGGTCCTTGATGATCTTCTAGATGATAGCTGGGTGAACAGGTCGTGGTTCAGGTGGCTGTGGTCCTTGATGATCTTCTAGATGATAGCTGGGTGAACAGGCCATGGTTCGGGTGGCTATGGTCCTTGATGATCTTCTTGGCCTTGCTGTGTCACCGGGTGCTGTATATGTCCTGGAGGGCAGGCAGTGTTCCCCCCCCCCCCGGTGATGCTTTGGGAAGACCGCACCACCCTCTGAAGAGCCCTGTTGTTGCGGACGGTGCATTTTCCGTACCAGGCGGTGATACAGCCGGACAGGATGCTCTCGATGGTGCATCTGTAAAAGTTTGTGAGGGTCTTACGGGCCAAGCGGAATTTCTTCAGCCTCCTGAGGTTGAACTGTTGGCCCTTCTTCACCACAATGCCTGTGCGAGTTCAACCAGGAGCACACAGAAACCGCTTATACCACTATCTGGGTTCGACCATTTCATGGACGTGGAAGGAACTTGACCTTCTCTACTTCGGCCCCATAGATGTGTACGGAGGCTCCCTCTGCTAACTCCTGAAGTCCACGGTCAGCTTCTTTGTTTGGTTGACGTTGATGGATAGATTCTTTCACCAGGCAATTAGGTTAATTAGGTTAATTAGGTTAATTCGGTTAATTCGGTTAATTGGGGCAAGTGGGTTAATTGGGTTAATTATGTTAATTATGTTAATTAGGTTAATTGGGTTAATTAGGTCAATTAGGTCAATTAGGTCAATTAGTTCAATTAGGTTAATTAGGTCGATTGGGTTAATTAGGTTAATCAGGCCTACCACTGTTGTGTTGTCCGCAAACTTGATGATTGAGTTGGAGAAGTGAATGGCCACGCAGTTATAGGTGGACATGGAGTACAGGAGGGGGCTGAGTGCACACCCTTGTGGGGCCCCTGTGTTGAGGATCAGTATAGTGGAGGTGTTGTTGCCTACCTTCACCACCTGGAGGCAGCCATTCAGGAAGTCCAGAACCCAGTTGCACAGGGCGGGGTTCAGAGCCAGGGCCCTGAGCTTAATGATGTGCTTGAAGGGTACTATGGTGTTGAAGGCTGAGTTTGGAGGGCACTATGGTGTAGAAGGCTGAGCTTGGAGGGTACTATGGTGTAGAAGGCTGAGCTTGAAGGGTACTATGGTGTTGAAGGCTGAGCTTGGAGGGTACTATGGTGTTGAAGGCTGAGCTTGGAGGGTACTATGGTGTTGAGGGCTGAGCTTGAAGGGTACTATGGTGTTGAAGGCTGAGCTTGAAGGGTACTATGGTGTTGAAGGCTGAGCTTGAAGGGTACTATGGTGTTGAAGGCTGAGCTTGGAGGGTACTATGGTGTTGAAGGCTGAGCTTGAAGGGTACTATGGTGTTGAAGGCTGAGCTTGAAGGGTACTATGGTGTTGAAGGCTGAGCTTGGAGGGTACTATGGTGTTGAAGGCTGAGCTTGGAGGGTACTATGGTGTTGAAGGCTGAGCTTGGAGGGTACTATGGTGTTGAAGGCTGAGCTTGGAGGGTACTATGGTGTTGAAGGCTGACCTTGAAGGGTACTATGGTGTTGAAGGCTGAGCTTGGAGGGTACTATGGTGTTGAAGGCTGAGCTTGGAGGGTACTATGGTGTTGAAGGCTGAGCTTGGAGGGCACTATGGTGTTGAAGGCTGAGCTTGGAGGGTACTATGGTGTTGAAGGCTGAGCTTGGAGGGTACTATGGTGTTGAAGGCTGAGCTTGGAGGGTACTATGGTGTTGAAGGCTGAGCTTGGAGGGTACTATGGTGTTGAAGGCTGAGCTTGGAGGGTACTATGGTGTTGAAGGCTGAGCTTGGAGGGTGCTATGGTGTTGAAGGCTGAGCTTGGAGGGTACTATGGTGTTGAAGGCTGAGCTTGGAGGGTACTATGGTGTTGAAGGCTGAGCTTGGAGGGTACTATGGTGTTGAAGGCTGAGCTTGGAGGGTACTATGGTGTTGAAGGCTGAGCTTGGAGGGTACTATGGTGTTGAAGGCTGAGCTTGAAGGGTACTATGGTGTTGAAGGCTGAGCTTGGAGGGTACTATGGTGTTGAAGGCTGAGCTTGGAGGGTACTATGGTGTTGAAGGCTGAGCTTGAAGGGTACTATGGTGTTGAAGGCTGAGCTTGAATGAACAGCATTCTTAAAAAGTTTTTTTGTTAGTTTTTATTTGTCCAGGTTGGATAGGGCAAAGGCGACTGTGAAGGGCGAAGGCGACTGTGAAGGGCGATGGCGACTGTGTCATCCGTGGATCTACTAGAGCGGTATGCAAATTACATTCGGTCTGGGGTGTCAGATAAGGAGGAGGTCATACGATCCTCTTAATAATAATTCACCTAAATGACATACCTAAATCTAACTGCCTGTAGTTCAGGACCTGAAGCAAGGATATGCATATTCTTGATACCATTTGAAAGGAAACACTTTGAAGTTTGTGGAAATGTTACATTAATGTATTAGAATATAACACAATAGATCTGGTAAAAGATAATACAATGGAAAAAAACACGTGTTTTCTTTTACTTATTTTTTAAACCTCTTTGAAATGCAAGAGAAAGGCCATAATATAGTTTTCCAGGTTAGGCGCAATTTCGATGTTGGCCACTAGATGGCAGCGGTGTGTGTGCAACATGTCAGATTGATCTAGTGAAGCATTGCAATACTGGACAATATTTTGTATCAAGTCTGCCCAAATGTGCCGAATTGGTCAATTGGTACATTTGCAAGTACATAACTATAGAGAACATACAACAATTATATGGTAATACAAAATGTACGTTTACACTCTCCCAGGAATGTCAAACGTGATGGATCATTAGCTTATACACTAACTTTCACACATCTAGATGGCCGGGCGGGGTGGGTGTAGAGCACCGCCGGGTGCTGAAGCGCCTAGCGTGTAAAAATGTAAGTCTCACCACCGAGTGCTGAAGCGCCTAGCGTGTAAAAATGTAACTCTCACCACCGAGTGCTGAAGCGCCTAGCGTGTAAAAATTTAACTCACACCACCGAGTGCTGAAGCGCCTAGCGTGTAAAAATGTAAGTCTCACCACCGAGTGCTGAAGCGCCTAGCGTGTAAAAATGTAAGTCTCACCGCCGAGTGCTGAAGCACCTAGCGTGTAAAAATGTAACTCTCACCACCGAGTTCCAAACTGCCTCTGGAAGCACCGTCAGCACAAGAACTGTACATCGGAAAGCTTCCTGAAATTGGTTTCCATGGCCACACACAATCCTAAAATCACTTTGCGCAACGCCAAACGTCAGCTGGAGTGGTGTAAAGCTCGCTTCACCATCTGGCAGTACCATCGACTAATCTAGTTTTGGCAGATGCCAGGAGAACGCTAACTGCCCCAATGCATAGTGCCAGCTGTAAAGTTTGGTGGAGGAGGAATAATGGTCTGAGGCTATTTTTCTTAGTTTGGGGTAGGCCCAGATCCAGTGAAGGGAGATCTTAACATTATAGCACACAATGACATTCCATTGCTTCCAATTTGGTGGCAATATGTTGGGAAAGGCCCTTTCCTGTTTCAGCATGACAATGCCCACATGCACACAGCGAGGTCCATACCGAAATGATTTGTTGAGATTGGTGTGGAAGAACTTGACTGGCCTGCAAAGAGCACTGACCTCAACCCCGTCGAACACCTTTCGTATGAATTGGAACGCCGAAATGCGCCTGACCTCACTAATGCTCTTGTGGCTGAATGGAAGCAAGTCCCTGCAGCAATGTTCCAACATCTAGTGGAAAGCCTTCCCAGAAGAGTGGAGGCTGTTATAGCAGCAATGTTCCAACATCTAGTGGAAAGCCTTCCCAGAAGAGTGGAGGCTGTTCCAGCAGCAATGTTCCAACATCTAGTGGAAAGCCTTCCCAGAAGAGTTGAGGCTGTTATAGCAGCAATGTTCCAACATCTAGTGGAAAGCCTTCCCAGAAGAGTGTAGGCTGTTATAGCAGCAATGTTCCAACATCTAGTGGAAAGCCTTCCCAGAAGAGTGGAGGCTGTTATAGCAGCAATGTTCCAACATCTAGTGGAAAGCCTTCCCAGAAGAGTGGAGGCTGTTCCAGCAGCAATGTTCCAACATCTAGTGGAAAGTCTTCCCAGAAGAGTGGAGGCTGTTATAGCAGCAATGTTCCAACATCTAGTGGAAAGTCTTCCCAGAAGAGTGGAGGCTGTTATAGCAGCAAAGAGGGGGACCAACTCCATGCCCATGTTTTTTGGAATGAGATGTTCGACAAGCAGATGTCCACATAGTTTTGGTCACGTAGTGTATATGTGGGGTGTAATGCATGCCACCTGAGTCGAACTCTTGAGTCCCCTCCGAATACCTCTTCGACGGCCTCTTGGAGCTGGGATAAGTGGAACTGCCTTGAGGGGTACGAACAAAGGATTCAATACAGGAAAGTCGTATTTCTGGTCAAAGTGTTGGTGATTTACTGCATTACTATTATCACAAAGTTATTTGGTAATAATGTAATAATGCAAAGGATGTTTTGAGCTAATGTGAGAAATACATTAAAAACTAAATACTACAACGTTGTTTATGAGCCATGAACAAGGAGTCCTTGGCTCCATCTTCACCAGGAGAGAGAGAGTGGCCAGTTGGACACCCCTCCAACGAGCCTAGAAAGTCTAATTTCCCCACCACTATTACTCATCATTCTCCCTCTCTCCATCTCTCTTTTCTCTTTCTTTTCTCTT
>NW_022262895.1:63062-68062 GCF_002021735.2 Oncorhynchus kisutch | reverse complement strand
GTTATCTACTGACCTGCTACATAATGACCTGTTATCTACAGACCTGCTACCACATTACCTGTTCTCTACCGACCTGCTACCACATTACCTGTTCTCTACCGACCTGCTACCACATTACCTGTTCTCTACAGACCTGCTATCACATTACCTGTTCTCTACAGACCTGCTATCACATTACCTGTTATCTACAGACCTGCTACCACATTACCTGTTATCTACAGACCTGCTACCACATTACCTGTTCTCTACCGACCTGCTACCACATTACCTGTCCTCTACCGACCTGCTACCACATTACCTGTTCTCTACCGACCTGCTACCACATGACCTGTTCTCTACAGACCTGCTCCCACATTACCTGTTCTCTACAGACCTGCTACCACATTACCTGTTCTCTACAGACCTGCTACCACATTACCTGTTATCAACCGACCTGCTACCACATTACCTGTTCTCTACAGACCTGCTACCACATTACCTGTTATCAACAGACCTGCTACCACATTACCTGTTATCAACAGACCTGCTACCACATTACCTCTTCTCTACAGACCTGCTACCACATTACCTGTTATCTACTGACCTGCTACATAATTACCTGTTATCTACAGACCTGCTACCACATTACCTGTTCTCTACAGACCTGCTCCCACATTACCTCTTCTCTACAGACCTGCTACCACATTGTCTGTTCTCTACAGACCTGCTACCACATTACCTGTTATCAACAGACCTGCTACCACATGACCTGTTCTCTACAGCCATGCTACCACATTGTCTGTTCTCTACAGACCTGCTACCCACATTACCTCTTCTCTACAGACCTGCTACCACATTATCTGTTCTCTACAGACCTGCTACCACATTACCTGTTCTCTACAGACCTGCTACCACATTACCTGTTCTCTACAGACCTGCTACCACATTATATGTTATCAACAGACCTGCTACCACATTACCTGTTCTCTACAGACCTGCTACCACATTACCTGTTATCTACTGACCTGCTACATAATGACCTGTTATCTACAGACCTGCTACCACATTACCTGTTCTCTACCGACCTGCTACCACATTACCTGTTCTCTACCGACCTGCTACCACATTACCTGTTCTCTACAGACCTGCTATCACATTACCTGTTCTCTACAGACCTGCTATCACATTACCTGTTATCTACAGACCTGCTACCACATTACCTGTTATCTACAGACCTGCTACCACATTACCTGTTCTCTACCGACCTGCTACCACATTACCTGTCCTCTACCGACCTGCTACCACATTACCTGTTCTCTACCGACCTGCTACCACATGACCTGTTCTCTACAGACCTGCTCCCACATTACCTGTTCTCTACAGACCTGCTACCACATTACCTGTTCTCTACAGACCTGCTACCACATTACCTGTTATCAACCGACCTGCTACCACATTACCTGTTCTCTACCGACCTGCTACCACATTACCTGTTCTCGACCGACCTGCTACCACATTACCTGTTCTCTACCGACCTGCTACCACATTACCTGTTCTCTAGAGACCTGCTCCCACATTACCTGTTCTCTACAGACCTGCTACCACATTACCTGTTCTCTACCGACCTGCTACCACATTACCTGTTCTCGACCGACCTGCTACCACATTACCTGTTCTCTACCGACCTGCTACCACATTACCTGTTCTCTACCGACCTGCTACCAAATTACCTGTTCTCTACAGACCTGCTACCACATTACCTCTTCTCTACAGACCTGCTACCACATTATCTGTTCTCTACAGACCTGCTACCACATTACCTGTTCTCTACAGACCTGCTACCACATTACCTGTTCTCTACAGACCTGCTACCACATTATATGTTATCAACAGACCTGCTACCACATTACCTGTTCTCTACAGACCTGCTACCACATTACCTGTTATCTACTGACCTGCTACATAATGACCTGTTATCTACAGACCTGCTACCACATTACCTGTTCTCTACCGACCTGCTACCACATTACCTGTTCTCTACCGACCTGCCACCACATTACCTGTTCTCTACAGACCTGCCATCACATTACCTGTTATCTACAGACCTGCTACCACATTACCTGTTCTCTACCGACCTGCTACCACATTACCTGTCCTCTACCGACCTGCTACCACATTACCTGTTCTCTACCGACCTGCTACCACATGACCTGTTCTCTACAGACCTGCTCCCACATGACCTGTTCTCTACAGACCTGCTACCACATTACCTGTTATCAACAGACCTGCTACCACATTACCTCTTCTCTACAGACCTGCTACCACATTACCTGTTATCTACTGACCTGCTACATAATTACCTGTTATCTACCGACCTGCTACCACATTACCTGTTCTCTAGAGACCTGCTCCCACATTACCTGTTCTCTACAGACCTGCTACCACATTACCTCTTCTCTACAGACCTGCTACCACATTATCTGTTCTCTACAGACCTGCTACCACATTACCTGTTCTCTACAGACCTGCTACCACATTACCTGTTCTCTACAGACCTGCTACCACATGATATGTTATCAACAGACCTGCTACCACATTACCTGTTCTCTACAGACCTGCTACCACATTACCTGTTATCTACTGACCTGCTACATAATGACCTGTTATCTACAGACCTGCTACCACATTACCTGTTCTCTACCGACCTGCTACCACATTACCTGTTCTCTACAGACCTGCTATCACATTACCTGTTATCTACAGACCTGCTACCACATTACCTGTTATCTACCGACCTGCTACCACATTACCTGTCCTCTACCGACCTGATACCACATTACCTGTTCTCTACCGACCTGCTACCACATGACCTGTTCTCTACAGACCTGCTCCCACATTACCTGTTCTCTACAGACCTGCTACCACATGACCTGTTCTCTACAGACCTGCTACCACATTACCTGTTATCAACAGACCTGCTACCACATTACCTCTTCTCTACAGACCTGCTACCACATTACCTGTTATCTACTGACCTGCTACATAATTACCTGTTATCTACTGACCTGCTACATAATTACCTGTTATCTACAGACCTGCTACCACATTACCTGTTCTCTACAGACCTGCTCCCACATTACCTCTTCTCTACAGACCTGCTACCACATTGTCTGTTCTCTACAGACCTGCTACCACATTACCTGTTCTCTACAGGCCTGCTACCACATGACCTGTTCTCTACAGCCATGCTACCACTGTCTGTTCTCTACAGACCTGCTACCACATTACCTGTTCTCTACAGACCTGCTACCACATTACCTGTTCTCTACAGACCTGCTACCACATTACCTGCTCTCTACAGCCCTGCTACCACATTACCTCTTCTCTACAGACCTGCTACCCCATTGTCTGTTCTCTACAGACCTGCTACCACATTACCTGTTCTCTACAGGCCTTGTTGTGTCTTACTCCTTTCACAACTTTCAACTGATGACGATACTTCCACTGTGATGTTGGAGTTGTTTTTCTGGCTACATCACGCCTCTTTATCGACAAACCTGATTGGCTCACAATAAATTACAGCTCATGCTACTGACGTACATCAAAGTGAGGAAGGCCTAATGATGGCAGGCCAATCAAACCTTTACTCTATGACCCCAATCACACCGCTACTGTCGTCTACAAACGGCCGATAGAAACAGGAAACTGTTTTGTGCCAGTAGGTTAAAAAATAAATGACATGGGCTTGAACAAGTCAATTTACTGGGAGCCGACCAGTCAGAGTCACGGCCGTGTCCCCCTCTCTCCGCATCGGCTCATTGGTCAAACCATACGCTAGACAAACACACACACACACGCACACACACGCACAAAACACACACACAAAACACACACAAAACACACACACACACACACAATCCAAACACAACGTTACACAGAGAAACTTTAATTGGGCTCAGCTCTTCCGCCTCTGACATGGACGGCTTGTTTTTTATTGGTTAGTTTCTCATTAAATCCTTCAATTACCCTGCTGTGTAAAAACGGCTCCATTATTGGCATGTGCCACCTTCCTCATGTTTGGTGCATTTTCCCCCTTTATTCCGGTGCCTGGCGGAAAGAGTAGCGCTCGGTTGGTTGCTTGGTTGTGTTGATATCCGTCTCCGTTGTGGATTGCAGAACAGTTAATAAATATTATTCTTGAGTTATTTTCCAAGAGAATCGGTTGTTTTTCTTAATTGTTTTTTTTTTTTACAGTTGGATTGGAAATATTGATTTATTTACAGGGTCTGCAGTTATTGTATTACAAGCAAAGAAAAATGAAAATGCAGAGTTAACATTTCATCAGTTTTAACACATTAATTAGTTGGAGTAGATTAGGCCTCAGATTCAACACTAAACCATTAGCATTTATAAAGGAAAACTTTTCAAGTCGAAAAGGAGACTTAATGAAGGTACAATTTAGCTTCCTGTTTTGATAATGGTATTTGTCAAGTGTAACATTGTATGATAAATTAGCATTTCGGATGATGATTACGAAAGCATTGCCATTGTATTGTGTGTGTTCCTGCTCTGATGCCACTGAGGTACCAGAGAAAGTAGAACCCTCTAGAAAGATATCATGGATACCCTGTCTGAGGTACCAGAGAAAGTAGAACCCTCTAGACAGATATCATGGATACCCTGTCTGAGGTAGCAAAGCAGGTAGAAACCCTCTAGACAGATATCATGGATACCCTGTCTGAGATAGAACCCTCTAGACAGATATCATGGATACCCTGTCTGAGATAGAACCCTCTAGACAGATATCATGAATACCCTGTCTGAGGTAGCAAAGCAGGTAGAACCCTCTAGACAGACATCGTGGATAGCCTGTCTGAGGTACCAGAAAGAGAGAGAGAAAGAGAGAAAGAGAAAGAGAAAGAGAAAGAGAAAGAGAAAGAGAAAGAGAGAGAGAGAGAGAAAGAGAAAGAGAAAGAGAAAGAGAAAGAGAAAGAAAGAGAAAGAGAAAGAGAAAGAGAAAG
>NW_022262895.1:17500-62962 GCF_002021735.2 Oncorhynchus kisutch | reverse complement strand
AACCATCACCAAGTTCCAAGACAGAAGGAATGAAACGTTAGTCTGCAATCCATTTTGAATTAATAAACCTTTCTGGTAGAAGTTATAGCGTCGTCTGATATGATCAACCATGAAGTACATTACAAAGGCAATGTGAACTGTAAGAATGGTTCACACAGAGCAGATGTATATTTTCATTATCAAAAACATTGAGCCATTTATCCCGGAGAAGTCAGAATAATCATTAATGGGGATGAAATTTATGACGCCAGATCCTAAACTAATGCGAACCATTCCAGGTGTTACTAATGGGCCGGCTGCGGGAAATGTGCCAGGATTTCGAGACTCGGGGCTAAATTCGAAAGGTAATAGTCACACACTTAATCTCGACAGATGAAGAGCAATTTAACTGACACATTGATTGGGTTCGGAGGGCTTTGGAGGGAGACTTAGCGAAGGCCAGTTTAAATGGAAATGAACAGGGTGACTGGGAAGTCATTTGTTTTGCAGTCAGTCAAGTAAGTGCATTAAACTAACTTAAAAATTCTAGAATGTCTTTGTGAGAAGGACCTTAAGTGATTCCACTTCCTTCTCCTCCCAGGCTGCTTGTGTTTTTAATGAACAGTCTCTAATACTGCAGCGTAGTGAGAGTGTTGAGTATCAAGCCCTTTAGTTGTAAACTCCCACTGGCATGTAGACCAAACTCTAGGTCAAGGCCTAAATATGATCTACTTACTAAAAAAAACTTTAGACCCCATAAAGACAGTTATACATATTACTGCAGAAGCCGTGTCAGCCAATCACTGGCATTCGGTTATAAAGCATGGCAAATAAATAAAATAGTTAGTAAAACGACTTGTGACAACATGACGTCACCCTCCAACGTAGATGGGTAAACATATGACATAGACAAGCAATCACGTAGATGTGTAAACATATGACATAGACAAGCCAATCACGTAGATGGGTAAACATATGACATAGACAAGCCAATCACGTAGATGGGTAAACATATGACATAGACAAGCCAATCACGTAGATGTGTAAACATATGACATAGACAAGCCAATCACGTAGATGTGTAAACATATGACATAGACAAGCCAATCACGTAGATGGGTAAACATATGACATAGACAAGCCAATGCACGTAGATGTGTAAACATATGACATAGACAAGCCAATCACGTAGATGTGTGAAACATATGACATAGACAAGCCAATCACGTAGATGGGTAAACATATGACATAGACAAGCCAATCACGTAGATGGGTAAACATATGACATAGACAAGCCAATCACGTAGATGGGTAAACATATGACATAGACAAGCCAATCACGTAGATGGGTAAACATATGACATAGACAAGCCAATCACGTAGATGGGTAAACATATGACATAGACAAGCCAATCACGTAGATGGGTAAACATATGACATAGACAAGCCAATCACGTAGATGTGTAACATATGACATAGACAAAGCCAATCACGTAGATGTGTAAACATATGACATAGACAAGCCAATCACGTAGATGGGTAAACTATGACATAGACAAGCCAATCACGTAGATGTGTAAACATATGACACAGACAAGCCAATCACGTTCTACATTCTTACATATTCCCTTGTAGAGGCACAATGCGCTGGACGATGTCATGCCATACAATAGCTCTCTATTGTTCATAATACCTGGTAGGTCCTCTGTTCTGATACCAGGGTCTGGACACAGTGACACCTGGTAGGTCTCTGTTCTGATACCAGGGTCTGACGACAATGACACCTGGTTGGTCCCTCTGTTCTGATACCAGGGTCCTGGAAAACATAACACCTGGTAGGTCCTCTGTTCTGATACCAGGGTCTGGACACATGACACCTGGTAGGTCCTCTGTTCTGATACCAGGGTCTGGACACATGCCACCTGGTAGGTCCTCTGTTCTCATACCATGGTCTGGGCTCATGTGGTCCACGTTTGCATCGTGTGGGCTTCCAGGAGGTCTTCGTTCCTAAACCCAGGGATATTATTTACACATTAGTAGATACCATCCCATTACATTCACATGCTAAACAAGTGTATCGCCAGAGAGATAGAGAAGATGTCCTGAGTCAGGCCAGGTTCTTTCTGGCGAGGGCCAGAGCTTGGGGCAGAGCGACTGCACATGTGCGGACACACAGGGAAAACATGGACTTCTACTGGCAACACTTTGCAGACCCATAGGCCCTTTGCTGTAAAGCTAATTTGGTATCAATATAAAGACAAAATATCAAACTAAAGTATAGCTTCTTACTGTATCTTTAAAAGTCAATAAAATTGTAATTGGTGTTAATCCTTAGATTATCTGTGATGTATCTCTGTTTGAGACCTCTCACTCTAAGTAAAAACATCTCAGTCATCAACAAGCATGAATATTTTGGGGGTTCTAAAATATTTCCTTGCATGAATCATGCATCATATTTTCTTTTGATGTTAATTACATTCTGTTCCGGGCATATGATCTTTATGTTCTGTTCCGGAATATGATCTTCATGTTCTGTTCCGGGAATATCATCTTCATGTTCTGTTCCGGGAATATCATCTTCATATTCTGTTCGGGAATATGATCTTCATGTTCTGTTCCGGGAATATGATCTTCATGTTCTGTTCCGGGAATATGATCTTCATGTTCTGTTCCGGGAATATGATCTTTATGTTCTGTTCCGGGAATATGATCTTTATGTTCTGTTCGGGAATATGATCTTTATGTTCTGTTCCGGGAATATGATCTTCATGTTCTGTTCCGGGAATATGATCTTCATGTTCTGTTCCGGGAATATGATCTTCATGTTCTGTTCCGGGAATATGATCTTCATGTTCTGTTCCGGGAATATGATCTTCATGTTCTGTTCCGGGAATATGATCTTCATGTTCTGTTCCGGGAATATGATCTTCATGTTCTGTTCCGGGAATATGATCTTCATGTTCTGTTCCGGGAATATGATCTTTATGTTCTGTTCCGGGAATATGATCTTCATGTTCTGTTCCGGAATATGATCTTATGTTCTGTTCCGGGATATGATCTTCATGTTCTGTTCCGGGAATATGATCTTTATGTTCTGTTCCGGGAATATGATTCTTTATGTTCTGTTCCGGGAATATGATCTTTATGTTCTGTTCCGGGAATATGATCTTTATGTTCTGTTCCGGGAATATGATCTTCATGTTCTGTTCCGGGAATATGAATCTTCATGTTCTGTTCCGGAATATAATCTTTATGTTCTGTTCCGGGAATATGATCTTCATGTTCTGTTCCGGAATATGATCTTTATGTTCTGTTCCGGAATATGATCTTCATGTTCTGTTCCGGGAATATGATCTTATGTTCTGTTCCGGAATATGATCTTTATGTTCTGTTCCGGGAATATGATCTTCATGTTCTGTTCCGGAATATATCTTTATGTTCTGTTCCGGGAATATGATCTTCATGTTCTGTTCCGGAATATGATCTTTATGTTCTGTTCCGGAATATGATCTTTATGTTCTGTTCCGGAATACTGTTTCACATTCTAACATTAATTGAATGAGCCTAAATGCAACACACTCATTCAAGCTATATCTCCAGTTTACTGTACGTGTGGGTGAGAAGCTATTGATTAACTCCTGATACAGGCAGGTCCCCCCCCTGAGGACAACTTGTGATGGTAACTTTGGTTGTTGATTCCAGGCTTTCCTTCTAATTAATTCAACCAATCTATACATTATTCAGCTATTGAAAGCAGGTGATTAATTCACTAAAATTGTAATGGATGGGAACAGCACTACAGTTAGTTTGATTTACACCACATCGCACAGTGCAGCAAGCGGAGGACATCGCACAGTGCAGCAAGCAGAGGACATCGCACAGTGCAGCAAGCAGAGGACATCGCACAGTGCAGCAAGCAGAGGACATCGCACAGTGCAGCAAGCGGAGGACATCGCACAGTGCAGCGAGCAGAGGTGCTGACCGAGTGTAAAATAGCACCCTATACCCAACGTAGTGCACTACATTTGACTAGGGCCTATAGGGATCTACATAGGGAAAAGGTTGCTCTTTGGGATACAGCTGTTGTATTCACACCTGGTTTACACTGCTGCACTTGACCAGGGTCAATATCCAACACTATACAAGGATATGGGGAGGGACCTGACCAGGGGAAGAGGGTAGGGGGAGGGACCTGACCAGGGGAAGAGGATAGGGGGAGGGACCTGCCCAGGGGAAGAGGATAGGGGTAGGGGGAATGACCTGCCCGGGGGAATGACCTGCCCAGGGGAAGAGGATAGGGGGAGAGACCTGACCAGGGTCAATATCCAACACTATACAAGGATAGGGGGAGTCCCCTGACCAGGGGAAGAGGATAGGGAGAGGGACCTGACCAGGGGAAGAGGATAGGGGGAGAGACCTGACCAGGGGAAGAGGATAGGGGGAGGGACCTGACCAGGGGTAGAGGGAGGGACCTGCCCAGGGGGAAGAGGGTAGGGGGAGGGACCTGCCCAGGGGAAGAGGGTAGGGGGAGGGACCTGCCCAGGGGAAGAGGATAGGGGGAGGGACCTGACCAGGGGAAGAGGATAGGGGGAGGGACCTGACCAGGGGAAGAGGATAGGGGGAGGGACCTGACCAGGGGAAGAGGGTAGGGGGAGGGACCCTGCCCAGGGGAAGAGGATAGAGGGAGGGACCTGCCCAGGGGAAGAGGATAGGGGGAGGGGACCTGCCCAGGGGAAGAGGATCGTGGGTAGATGTTTATAGATATAGTAGGGTTAGATCTTGATGATTATAGATATACTAGACATGGTCCTAGATCCTCATACTAAACATGAGTTAAGCCAATAGTAGAATTATACTTTGTTCACTTACTGGTTCTGTACCGTGATCATTTTATACTGAACAAAAAGATAGATCTGTATATAGAGGGAGATGTGGAGAATATAGAGAGAGCATGTGGAGGATATAAATGGAGATGTGGAGAATATAGAGGGAAATGTTGAGAATATAGAAGGAGCATGTGGAGAATATAGAGGGAGCATGTGGAGAATATACATGGAGATGTGGAGAATATAGAGAGAGCATGTGGAGAATATAAATGGAGATGTGGAGAATATAGAGGGAGATGTGGAGAATATAGAGGGAGCATGTGGAGAATATAGAGGGAGATGTGGAGAATATAGAGAGAGCATGTGGAGAATATAAATGGAGATGTGGAGAATATAGAGGGAGATGTGGAGAATATAGAGGGAGCTGTAGAGAATATAGACAGAGCTGTGGAGAATATAGAGGGAGCTGTGGAGAATATAGAGGGAGCTGTGGAGAATATAGAGGGAGCTGTGGAGAATATAGAGGGAGCTGTGGAGAATATAGAGGGAGCTGTGGAGAATATAGAGGGAGCTGTGGAGAATATAGAGGGAGCTGTGGAGAATATAGAGGGAGCTGTGGAGAATATAGAGGGAGCTGTGGAGAATAGAGGGAGCTGTGGAGAATATAGAGGGAGCTGTGGAGAATATAGAGGGAGCTGTGGAGAATATAGAGGGAGCTGTGGAGAATATAGAGGGAGCTGTGGAGAATATAGAGGGAGCTGTGGAGAATATAAAGGGAGCATAGGGAGAGTATAGAGGGAGCTGTGGAGAATATAGAGGGATCATGTGGAGAATATAGAGGGAGCGGGTGGAGAGTATAAAGGGAGCATGTGGAGAGTATAGAGGGAGATCAAGGAGGTATTGCAACATAAGGTTTCCACTCTCTGTTTTCTGAGCTGTCACATATCTGAGTTGATCTGAAGACACGTGAAGCACCCTGCCGGATCCCTGCTGCTGCCCTTCTCTGTGGCACTGACCGGAGGCCGTGCTAAAAGACGGCCCTTGACTGCCAGCAGACCGTGGCCAGATACAAAAATAAATGATCTCGGGGCTTACCTGTCGGGAAGAGTGATTGGGCGCGGCCGACTGTTGCAGCCGGCGGTCCAGAGTGACAGGAGAGCCCATCATGTTGCAGTAATAGGGTCAGCCAGCTGGATGGGGATTTGATGCACAGCCAGGCCAGAAGGAGCAGGCTCCTTCACTACCCCGCGCACCATGCCGCGGTGTGTGTTTGTGTGTGTGTGTGTGTGTGTGTGTGTGTGTGTGTGTGTGTGTGTGTGTGTGTGTGTGTGTGTGTGTGTGAGAGGATGAATGGCCTGATGGAGGTGGAGGGACCTGTTTATCACGCTGTTTTTCTGCTTCACTGGAAACCTGTAATGATGCTAGACACACTGCTTGATTGACATCCACCCTCCTCCCCTCTCTCCCCCTTCCCTCTCTCCCCCTTCCCTCTCTCCCCCTTCCCTCTCTCCCCCTTCACTCTCCCCATCCCCTCGCTCCCATCCCCTCTCCCCCCTTTTCCCTCTCCTCTCCCTTCCCTCTCCTCTCCCCTTCTCTCTCTCCCCCTTCCCTCTCCTCTCTCCCCTTCCCTCTCTCCCTTCCCACTCTCCCCCTTCCCACTCTCCCCTTCCCCTTCCCACTCTCCCCCTTCCCACTCTCCCCCTTCCCACTCTCCCCTTCCCTCTCTTCCCCTTCCCTCTCTCCCCCTTCCCTCTCTCCCCCTTCCCTCTCTCCCCTTCACTCTCCCCATCCCCTCTCCTCCCTTCCCTCTCCTCTCCCCCTTCACTCTCTCCCCCTTCCCTCTCTCCCCCTTCCCTCTCTCCCCTTCCCTCTCTCCCCCTTCCCTCTCTCCCCCTTCCCACTCTCCCCCTTCCCACTCTCCCCCTTCCTCTCTCCCCCTTCCCTCTCTCCCCCTTCCCACTCTCCCCCCTTCCCTCTCTCCCCCTTCCATCTCTCCCCCTTCCCTCTCTCCCCCTTCCATCTCTCCCCCTTCCCTCTCTCCCCTTCACTCTCCCCCTTCACTCTCCCCCATCCCCTCGCTCCCATCCCCTCTCCCCCCTTTTCCCTCTCCTCTCCCTTCCCTCTCCTCTCCCCTTCTCTCTCTCCCCCTTCCCTCTCCTCTCCCCTTCCCTCTCTCCCCCTTCCCTCTCAGTTTCCCATCAGAGTCTGTTGACCTCTCAGTGCCCCCCCACCAGAGTCTGTTGACCTCTCAGTGCCCCCCCACCAGAGTCTGTTGACCTCTCAGTGCCCCCCCCACCAGAGTCTGTTGACCTCTCAGTGCCCCCCCACCAGAGTCTGTTGACCTCTCAGTGCCCCCCCACCAGAGTCTGTTGACCTCTCAGTGCCCCCCCACCAGAGTCTGTTGACCTCTCAGTGCCCCCCCACCAGAGTCTGTTGACCTCTCAGTGCCCCCCCACCAGAGTGTTGACCTCTCAGTGCCCCCCCACCAGAGTGTTGACCTCTCAGTGCCCCCCCACCAGAGTCTGTTGACCTCTCAGTGCCCCCCCACCAGAGTCTGTTGACCTCTCAGTGCCCCCCCACCAGAGTCTGTTGACCTCTCAGTGCCCCCCACCAGAGTCTGTTGACCTCTCAGTGCCCCCCCACCAGAGTCTGTTGACCTCTCAGTGCCCCCCCACCAGAGTCTGTTGACCTCTCAGTGCCCCCCCACCAGAGTCTGTTGACCTCTCAGTGCCCCCCCACCAGAGTCTGTTGACCTCTCAGTGCCCCCCCACCAGAGTCTGTTGACCTCTCAGTGCCCCCCCCACCAGAGTCTGTTGACCTCTCAGTGCCCCCCCACCAGAGTCTGTTGACCTCTCAGTGCCCCCCCACCAGAGTCTGTTGACCTCTCAGTGCCCCCCCACCAGAGTCTGTTGACCTCTCAGTGCCCCCCCACCAGAGTCTGTTGACCTCTCAGTGCCCCCCCACCAGAGTCTGTTGACCTCTCAGTGCCCCCCCACCAGTCTGTTGACCTCTCAGTGCCCCCCCACCAGAGTCTGTTGACCTCTCAGTGCCCCCCCACCAGAGTCTGTTGACCTCTCAGTGCCGCCCCACCAGAGTCTGTTGACCTCTCAGTGCCCCACCAGAGTCTGTTGAACTCTCAGTGCCCCACCAGAGTCTGTTGACCTCTCAGTGCCAAACCAAGAGTTCAATTTGACTGCCCTGACAAGCCATGATAAGTTACTGCCCCCAGAACTAACCCACTATCCCCACCCTCCTCTAACTCTGTCATCAGACCACACAGGGTTAAAACTGAAACGCTTTTTAATTAGGGTTGGAGTTTTACTTCACTGAACAAGTTCAGGAAGCTAATGATGTTTACACATATCCACTACACGAGAAAACAACATAGATATTTTCAATTAACAAATGTTTGTTTATATATTACTGAAACAGCAAAATACGTATCGCTGTAAAAAGGAGCAAGAAACATTACTTGACCTCTGGGTGATAAAAAGTGACTTAATCAATTTCATTTTATTTCCTGCTTATTTAGTGAATAATGTCTGCGAGGGAGGGAGCGAGGGAGGGAGGGAAGGAGAGAGAGAGAGAGGGAGAGAGAGAGAGAGAGAAAGGGAGAGGTAGAGAGAGAAAGGGAGAGGTAGAGAGAGAGAGGTAGAGAGAGAGAGAGAGACAGAGAGACAGAGAGACAGAGAGACAGAGAGACAGAGAGACAGAGAGAGACAGAGAGACAGAGAGAGACAGAGACAGAGAGAGACAGAGACAGAGAGAGACAGAGAGAGACAGAGACAGAGAGAGACAGAGGGAGAGACAGAGGGAGAGAGAGAGACAGAGGGAGAGAGAGACAGGGACAGAGACAGAGACAGAGACAGAGAGAGACCGAGACAGAGACAGAGAGGGAGAGAGAGAGACAGAGAGAGAGGGAGAGAGAGAGACAGAGAGAGAGGGAGAGAGAGAGACAGAGACAGAGAGGGAGAGAGAGAGCGAGAGAGAGAGAGGGAAAGAGGGAGAAGTTGGAGTTGATAAGGTGAGATACTCCAGGCTGACACAGAGATATAGATCCATGATGGTGACTATAACAGGAGTCGATAAGGTGAGATACTCCAGGCTGACACAGAGATATAGATCCATGATGGTGACTATAACAGGAGTCGATAAGGTGAGATACTCCGGGCTGACACAGAGATATGGATTTCTGACAGTTAGCTACAGGATCCCAGTTCAACTAAACAAAAACCCAGTAAGTTTGGCAGGCCCTACGTAAACAGCCCTACGTAAACAGCCCCTACGTAAACAGCCCCTACGTAAACAGCCCCTACGTAAACAGCCCCTACGTAAACAGCCCCTACGTAAACAGCCCCTACGTAAACAGCCCCTACGTAAACAGCCCCTACGTAAACAGCCCCTACGTAAACAGCCCCTACGTAAACAGCCCCTACGTAAAGCACTAACTGTCCAGGGGAAACTCGACAGTCAACCACTGAGTTGCGTTGCGTTTCCAGACGGACTAAAGGGAACGTGTTTCAGTGAGAGACGGACCGCAGCCTGTAGAAAGAGCAGATGTTGACGTGGGTTTTGGCTGTGAGTCAAGATGAGGAGTCATTATGGTTGAAGTTCCCGTCGTCTCCAGTCCAGAACATGTTCTGGATATTGTCTACCTGCTGGTTGATTGGGGGGGGGGGGGGGGGGCTATTTTGGTTCCAATGGTATAATTTCAGTGTCAGAGTTCACTTTCTCAGTGATTGTAATTGCCAACTGTAGGTCAAGATATGCTATGCATTAAAGGAGAAGGTTCTGGAACATCGTATGTAATTGTATTTATCCGCTACGACCTCATACTGCACAGCCTTTACATTAAACCCTGTGCAAGCACCAGAACAGCTGTGCAGAGCATTAACTGATTATATAAAGCTGCTATGTCAGACTGATAGTAAAAACCACTCTACACTATTTACATAGCACCTAGCTACTCCGCTGTGCCAGCTGTTTCAATATCCACTGACTGCTTTACACAGGAACTGTCTGAGAGAGCATGCCGGTATATTTATTTTTAGTGTAAATTAGCAGATTTCTTTTAGTAAGTAAAGTACAAAGGTCAAATCAACGCTTTGAGTCTCTGTTATAGAAATAAATAAAAACCATTGGTTAAACAGCTAAAACAATGAAGATGTATTTTAAAGATCAGCCATCACCTATCTGGTATTCTCATGTCTCTAGCTCAAAATGTTACCTTCTTCACCACCAGTGATGATTGGCTCTCCCCTGTTGGCTTGGGAATTCTCCAATCCCCTCAGAGGCCTACCCAATGAAAGGGCGGGACTTCGTAAACAGATACACAAGCGATCATCTTGATGGCTATGATTATGAACGCTATGCACATGTTGCTCTGAGATAGGTTTGAAGTGTCCTGTTAGTCGATCTAGTTATTCTTGTGTGTGGTGTCATGCTGGGAAATAATTTAGCTCATTCAGCCCTTACTTTGATTGATGACCAGGTGCTCTCTCTCTCAACCAGTGGACCAGTGGACCAGTGGACCAGTGGACCAGTGGACCAGTGGACCAGTGGACCAGTGGACCAGTGGACCAGTGGACCAGTGGACCAGTGGACCAGTGGACCAGTGGACCAGTGGACCAGTGGACCAGTGGACCAGTGGACCAGTGGACCAGTGGACCAGTGGACCAGTGGACCAGTGGACCAGTGGACCAGATAAAGGAGTAACTATCCGTGACAAACTCTGTAAAGGAGTAACTGAGGTTTCCTGTATGTATGTACACAGTAGAGGGACTAATCGGCTGCTGATTGTATCAGACATGTTCAGGGTGATTAAAAACGAGTGTAGAGGCGAGGGGTTCCCCTACGGAACTTTGACTAAAGATACATGTTCTACATATAATTAAAAACACACACTGGTTCTTAATGCAACCGCTGTGTCACATTTTTTTTTTACGTTACGGAAAAAGCCTAACATTGCAATAATCTGAGACGGCGCTCAGACGTAACAATATTTCTTTGCATTGTTGGAGTCAACAGAAATACAAAATTACAACATAAATATTCCCTTACCTTTGATGATCTTTCATCAGAATGTAGTGCAAGGAGTCCTAGTTCAACAATAAATTGTTTTGTTTCATAATGTTCAATTCTAGTGTCCAAGTAGCAGCATTTGCAACCACTTTCAGCTCAAATGCCCAAAAAATTACTTCTGGTCCAGGATAACTTTGCATCTAAACTTCCAAATGACATATTACAGGTCGACGAAACTGGTCAAACTAAGTGCAGAATCAATCTTCAGAATGTTATAATCATACAGAACCAATAGCATTCCAACCGGATCATTCAATTTCATCTGGGGCTGATTGGAACAGCCGAGGCACTCAAACGCAAGCGCGCCTTAACAAAATGGAAATCGTTTGCGACACTTCCTACTTTCCTTCCCATTAGGTCAAAGTTCACAGAAAATGCTCCATTACACTTTCTACTGAATGAGGACATCTAGTGGAAGACATAGGAAGTGTTTCCAGATCCATAACTTGTTGGGAAGGGAGGGGGCGATAACGTCAAAGTTGCCCCAACTTTCAGGATTCCAAAACTAGTTTGGAAGATTGCCTGCCCTGTGAGTTCTGTTCTACTCACAGACATAATTCAAACGGTTTTAGAAACTTCAGAGTGTTTTCCATCCAATAATAATATGCATATATTAGCAATTTAGGACAGATTTTGATGCAGTTCACTATGGGCACGCAATTCATCCAAACGGGAAATACTGCCCCCTATCTCTAACAGGTTTTAAGCTGTGTACAGTGTGGTGTAGACATGATCCGTTATAATGCAGGCTCTGGCGTGTCACAATGAAACAGAATGCAACCGTTTCTAACAGAATGTGTCAAAACATGACCAAAAAGTAAAGGGTTAAACTCAGTGTGATCAGAAGTCGAGGCGTCAGGCGGGACAGGAGACAGACAGGATGTTCTGATGCGCATCTCTCTTAAAGGCTTTCATTTACAGACTGCTCTCCTCCGGGTATAACTCTACTGTAGTCAACCTGTTACCTACCCAGACTGCTCTCCTCCAGGTATAACTCTACTGTAGTCAGCCGGTTACCTTCCTTCCGCATGTTACAACATGATGGACTCAACAGGCATTATTTCCCTTGGACATGCATAAAGAAGAAGATATTGAATTGTGGTTTAAGTCACACAACACACATTCATGAAGTGATTCACCCCCGGGATAATTCATCCCTTTGGTTATTTCCATCATCTAGTAAATGTTCCTTGACGCTCGCAGACTAGTTTGTATTAATGCACTTCAACAAGGAAACAGTAAGGAGAATCATACAAACACAGCAGGTTAAATTAGATGAAGATGTTTCTCCTACCAAACGCTTTGATCATTAGTCTATTCATTTATTTCACATTACTGGGGTGTGTATGTTTAATTGGGCCTTGTCATACACTGTAGAAACATGGTTAACGAGCAATATTGTTTTAATTACAGACGTGCTCCACAAACACTTGACTTTGGCCCCCGGTTTGTCAAAGCATCGCTGACACTTCATCTTTTCTTTTCTTTTTCAGGATACTTGGTGATAAAACTGCAGTGAAGTATTTCTCAAACCAATCATTTGTTTTAGTGTCATCGTCTTTATATTCACGGACATGCGCTCCGTGGCACTCGTGCAGTAGTGGTGCGTGGGTAATCTCACCGGGGAAGCCAAGACAGGAAAAAGCCATTATATTACCTGTGTGTTGTGATACTTGTGTTGTTTGCCCTATCACCTGTTAGTTCATATGCCTTGACACTGATATATACAGAGCATTCCAGAAAGTATTCTGACATTTTTCATATTCTTTTTAGGTTACAGCCGTATTCTAAAATTTGATTTTAAAACAAGTTTTCCCTCATCAATCTACACCCAATACCCCATAATGACAAACCAAAAACTGTTGTTTTTTTGCTAAAGAAATATCACATTTACATAAGTATTCAGACCCTTTACTCAATAGTTTGCTGAAACACCTTTGGCAGCTTTGTGTCTTCTTGGGTATGATGATTACAAGGACTTTATTCCTTTACACGGTAATATGGGGAAAAGGGGCTGGACGGAACCAAAGCAAAGAAAGTAAATCTCAAAGCCCCCCCCTCTCCTATCTTACCTGCCTAAGCACTACTTACCTAATTTAGCACCACCTGGTGCACTAACCAAAATACAGGGGGTGGTCCGCCCAGGTCTTACCTAGTGTGCCTAGACAATGAATATACTACGGGTATATGTATGCCCGCGGGCCTCTTGCCTAAGCACTCCCTAGGTGCCTTCCCCTTCCCCCCTGGGAACAAATGAAACAGATTATTAAACAATTTCACAAACAAACTAAGAAACAAAGGACATCAAATAAGCTCTATCTGAGCAACAAACTCACAGAACATACCAACTCTCAGCAATGAACTCCCAGCAAACTCAACCTCTAG
This sequence comes from Oncorhynchus kisutch, assembly GCF_002021735.2. Classification (NCBI taxonomy): domain Eukaryota; kingdom Metazoa; phylum Chordata; class Actinopteri; order Salmoniformes; family Salmonidae; genus Oncorhynchus; species Oncorhynchus kisutch. Next base: position 49,691 of record NW_022262895.1, on the reverse strand, counting down.
CAAAATCTCTCTCAGCAATCCCTACCACCAAAATCTCTCTCTCCTGAACAGAACACTGGCTTTTATATAGCTTCAGATTGAATGGGTAATTGGAGACAGCTGTGTCTTGACGAGGGGGCGGGGTCAGCTCTCCAATTAGCCCTGGAGTTGACCAATCAGCTGCTTGAGGGATTTCAGGTAGCCATTTCCTGAAATAAACACATGCAAATACACAAACCACAACACATAAACTGGGGAACGTAACACCACCAACGTGCTTCACCATAGGGACGATGCCAGGTTACCTCCACATACAGAGATAGAGGGGTGCTTTATCGCTCACTCGAATGCTTATTCAGCTATATTCAGCTTCTTGCGAATTGAAGGGAAATTATGAAACACGGACGAAAGATAAAATAATTTATGTTTTTTTATTGGTAAATATTTTTGGGGGGGGAAGCTTAGCTTCCCTTGTTATTCACGAATACACTCTACTGCACTCATATAAAACACCTAGCTACAGTACATATACACATACCTAGCTACAGTACATATATACACACACCTAGCTACAGTACATATATACACATACCTAGCTACAGTACATATATACACATACCTAGCTACAGTACATATACACATACCTAGCTACAGTACATATATACACATACCTAGCTACAGTACATATACACATACCTAACTACAGTACATATATACACATACCTAGCTACAGTACATATATACACATACCTAGCTACAGTACATATATACATACCTAGCTACAGTACATATATACATACCTAGCTACAGTATATATACACATACCTAGCTACAGTATATATACACATACCTAGCTACAGTACATATATACACATACCTAGCTACAGTACATATATACACATACCTAGCTACAGTACATATATACATACCTAGCTACAGTACATATATACATACCTAGCTACAGTACATATATACACATACCTAGCTACAGTACATATATACACATACCTAGCTACAGTACATATATACATACCTAGCTACAGTACATATATACACATACCTAAATACAGTACATATACACATACCTAGCTACAGTATATATACACATACCTAGCTACAGTACATATATACACATACCTAGCTACAGTACATATATACACACCTAGCTACAGTACATATATACATACCTAGCTACAGTATATATACACATACCTAGCTACAGTACATATATACACATACCTAGCTACAGTACATATATACACATACCTAGCTACAGTACATATATACACATACCTAGCTACAGTACATATATACACATACCTAGCTACAGTACATATATACACATACCTAGCTACAGTACATATATACACATACCTAGCTACAGTACATATATACACACCTAGCTACAGTACATATATACACATACCTAGCTACAGTACATATATACATACCTAGCTACAGTACATATATACACATACCTAGCTACAGTACATATATACATACCCAGCTACAGTACATATATACACATACCTAGCTACAGTACATATATACATACCTAGCTACAGTACATATACACATACCTAGCTACAGTACATATATACACATACCTAGCTACAGTACATATACACATACCTAACTACAGTACATATATACACATACCTAAATACAGTACATATACACATACCTAAATACAGTGGGGAAAAAAAGTATTTAGTCAACCACCAATTGTGCAAGTTCTCCCACTCAAAAAGATGAGAGAGGCCTTTAATTTTCATCATAGGTACACTTCAACTATGACAGACAAAATGAGAAAAAAAATCCAGAAAATCACATTGTAGGATTTTTTATGAATTTATTAGCAAATTATGGTGGAAAATAAGTAACTTGTACAATTGGTGGCTGACTAAATACTTTTTTTGCCCCACTGTAGCTATTAGCATTTTGATTAGCACGAAGCATCGTTTGACACAGTATTGAACTCTAAACGTAGCTTCGGCTTTGTATAAACATCATTAGTTATGCACTCGAACTGAACTGGTGACACGTTGTCACCTACAAGGTTCCTACTTTACGTATCGAAGTCAACATGAGCAGAAGTGATAAACTAACGTAAAAAAAACTCCACCAGTTAGCAATTAGCGATCTGATTGAATGAACATTTCTCAACCCATTACGTGATGTAGAAGAATAACTTGGTGAGAGTGGGAGAACAGATGTTCAAGTCTTTAAATAGATACAAGTGTTTAACAGACGTTTGGAAGACAGTCTGTCGCTCTGACACCTTTTTTTATGATGAATTACCATCATGAAGATCAGAAAAGTTGAGTTGCGTTTTTAGTGAGATTGACTCGAGGAAACCTCACAAACTCAAGTCACACAACAAATAATGTGAAGTATCGGCAAACTCTTCGCTTCATGTACATGTTTCCTCCCTCTGCATAAAGATAACACAATAGGGGGTGGGGTAAGTTGAGACAAAGGTTAAGTTGAACCACCCCTTGTTTCTAGGCAACCATACACACAATTAAATCATGTGACCAAATAGGAAGAGGATGTCCTTTTATGGAGTCTGTAAAGGAAGAAAACACATGGGGGAAAAAGTGGTAAGAAAGTTAGGTCCAAAAAAACTAGATTTGCAAAATGTCTAATTCATGTATTGTATTCTAGGTTTCATGATGCTTGTATCTAAACCAAAGTAGATCGTTTTAATAAGGTCCTAAACCTAGCACACAAGTGCCTCCTTTTTGCTCTGTGGGCTAATAAAGTCACAATGTTTGCCTTTGGGTAAGTTGAGGTTTTGGTTGTGGGGTAAGTTGAGCCAATGGCCATGGGGTAAGTTGAGCCAATGGCCTTGGGGTAAGTTGAGCCAATGACCATGGGGTAAGTTGAGCCAATGGCCTTGGGGTAAGTTGAGCCAATGACCATGGGGTAAGTTGAGCCAATGGCCTTGGGGTAAGTTGAGCCAATGACCATGGGGTAAGTTGAGCCAATGACCATGGGGTAAGTTGAGCCAATGGCCTTGGGGTAAGTTGAGCCAATGACGATGGGGTAAATTGAGCCAATGGCCTTGGGGTAAGTTGAGCCAATGGCCTTGGGGTAAGTTGAGCCAATGACCATGGGGTAAGTTGAGCCAATGACCATGGCGTAAATTGAGCCAATGACCATGGGGTAAGTTGAGCCAATGACCATGGGGTAAGTTGAGCCAATGACCATGGGGTAAGTTGAGCCAATGACCATGGGGTAAGTTGAGCCAATGGCCTTGGGGTAAGTTGAGCCAATGACCATGGGGTAAGTAACAACATGTGGAAAAAAGTCAAGGGGTCTGAATACTTTCCTAATGCACTGTACCACACCCCCATTCCGTTAATTCAACTTTGACCTACCAGCACCGTCACCATCTGTCACAGGACACCATCACCCACTTACCCAAAGGCCGGCTCAACTTACCCTGTCGCTATGTATCAGCTCGTGCCAAGAGACCACCTTACAAGCTGTTTTCAAAACTATTATGTTTACATTCATTCTGATCATTTTTCATGGATACAACATCCTGCAATATATATGTCCTTATTATAAAGCATACTGGACATAATGATGCTGAATTTAAAATATAGCTCAACATAACCCCATCCTCCCCCTACATAGCCCACCCAATTTTACCTACCTCTTCCCCATACTGTTTATATTTATTTACTTTTCTGCTCTTTTGCACACCAATATCTCTACCTGTACATGACCATCTGATCATTTATCACTCCAGTGTTAATCTGCTAAATTGTAATCATTCGCCTACCTCCTCATGCGTTTTGCACACATTGTATATAGATTCTCTTTTTTTCTACTGTGTTATTGACTTGTTAATTGTTTACTCCATGTGTAACTCTTTGTTGTCTGCTCACACTGCTATGCTTTATCTTGGCCAGGTCGCAGTTGCAAATGAGAACTTGTTCTCAACTAGCCTACCTGGTTAAATAAAGGTGTTCTCAACTAGCCTACCTGGTTAAATAAAGGTGTTCTCAACTAGCCTACCTGGTTAAATAAAGGTGTTCTCAACTAGCCCACCTGGTTAAATAAAGGTGTTCTCAACTAGCCTACCTGGTTAAATAAAGGTGTTCTCAACTAGCCTACCTGGTTAAATAAAGGTGTTCTCAACTAGCCTACCTGGTTAAATAAAGGTGTTCTCAACTAGCCTACCTGGTTAAATAAAGGTGTTCTCAACTAGCCTACCTGGTTAAATAAAGGTGTTCTCAACTAGCCTACCTGGTTAAATAAAGGTGTTCTCAACTAGCCTACCTGGTTAAATAAAGGTGTTCTCAACTAGCCTACCTGGTTAAATAAAGGTGTTCTCAACTAGCCTACCTGGTTAAATAAAGGTGTTCTCAGCTAGCCTACCTGGTTAAATAAAGGTGTTCTCAACTAGCCTACCTGGTTAAATAAAGGTGTTCTCAACTAGCCTACCTGGTTAAATAAAGGTGTTCTCAACTAGCCTACCTGGTTAAATAAAGGTGTTCTCAACTAGCCTACCTGGTTAAATAAAGGTGTTCTCAACTAGCCTACCTGGTTAAATAAAGGTGTTCTCAACTAGCCTACCTGGTTAAATAAAGGTGTTCTCAACTAGCCTACCTGGTTAAATAAAGGTGTTCTCAACTAGCCTACCTGGTTAAATAAAGGTGTTCTCAACTAGCCTACCTGGTTAAATAAAGGTGTTCTCAACTAGCCTACCTGGTTAAATAAAGGTGTTCTCAACTAGCCTACCTGGTTAAATAAAGGTGTTCTCAACTAGCCTACCTGGTTAAATAAAGGTGTTCTCAACTAGCCTCCCTGGTTAAATAAAGGTGTTCTCAACTAGCCTACCTGGTTAAATAAAGGTGTTCTCAACTAGCCTACCTGGTTAAATAAAGGTGTTCTCAACTAGCCTACCTGGTTAAATAAAGGTGTTCTCAACTAGCCTACCTGGTTAAATAAAGGTGTTCTCAACTAGCCTACCTGGTTAAATAAAGGTGTTCTCAACTAGCCTACCTGGTTAAATAAAGGTGTTCTCAACTAGCCTACCTGGTTAAATAAAGGTGTTCTCAACTAGCCTACCTGGTTAAATAAAGGTGTTCTCAACTAGCCTACCTGGTTAAATAAAGGTGTTCTCAACTAGCCTACCTGGTTAAATAAAGGTGTTCTCAACTAGCCTACCTGGTTAAATAAAGGTGTTCTCAACTAGCCTACCTGGTTAAATAAAGGTGTTCTCAACTAGCCTACCTGGTTAAATAAAGGTGTTCTCAACTAGCCTACCTGGTTAAATAAAGGTGTTCTCAACTTGCCTACCTGGTTAAATAAAGGTGTTCTCAACTAGCCTACCTGGTTAAATAAAGGTGTTCTCAACTAGCCTACCTGGTTAAATAAAGGTGTTCTCAACTAGCCTACCTGGTTAAATAAAGGTGTTCTCAACTAGCCTACCTGGTTAAATAAAGGTGTTCTCAACTAGCCTACCTGGTTAAATAAAGGTGTTCTCAACTAGCCTACCTGGTTAAATAAAGGTGTTCTCAACTAGCCTACCTGGTTAAATAAAGGTGTTCTCAACTAGCCTACCTGGTTAAATAAAGGTGTTCTCAACTAGCCTACCTGGTTAAATAAAGGTGTTCTCAACTAGCCTACCTGGTTAAATAAAGGTGAAATAAAAATATATATAAACAAACATCTTACATCAGAACTACACACAGATTTAAACAACCAAGACACCGTAGAAACATCTCCCTACCACAAGCTGTTCTGTTCACCTTTCTTTTAATGGCAGAATGTTATACTGAGATGGTGGATTGGCATATCTGAGTTCACATTTTCCTGTCTTTCCCTAGGTACTAACATACCAACTAATAAACCCTTGGGGCAAACTCTGGTATCGTGTTGTAATGCCTTGTTCACTCTGGTTTGTTCTGCCACTTTAAAAAAGCACCAGCTGCTCCCAGGGGCTCCTACCCAGACACCTTCTGCCTCTCCCACTGGGACAGACCTCCAGTCATATTGTGGGGGGGGGGGGGGGACTCCTGCACACTACAGTACTGAGCACTATAATACTATAATACTATACACTATTGTAGTACTATAATCTTTCCCTTTACACAGGAAAAAAACATCTTTGTCGTTTACCTTCCTCTCAAAACATTAGCAGACTGCTTGAAGAAACAGCATGAGAATAACATGACATTAGGAAACAGGAAGGGAATAACATGATATTAGGAAACTGCTTGGGAATAACATGACATTAGGAAACAGGATGGGAATAACAAGACATTAGGAAACTGCTTGAAGAAACAGCATGAGAATAACATGACATTTTAAAGTTGCGTAGGCCTGCTAATTAGCGTGATGTCATCTATTTCCACATGGACATATAGTCATGTTATGAACCTTCAGCTCCACCTGGATGTATCCCGATATACCACCTGTCCTCTCCACCCCATGTCCTCAGTGCTTGGCTGGGTTCGCCTGCTGGCGTGACTCACAGGGAGCGTTGGTTCTCCACTTCATCAAACCGCTGTGGCCTGACTCACAGGGAGCGTTGGTTCTCCACTTCATCAAACCGCTGTGGCCTGACTCACAGGGAGCGTTGGTTCTCCACTTCATCAAACCGCTGTGGCCTGACTCACAGGGAGCGTTGGTTCTCCACCTCATCAAACCGCTGTGGCCTGACTCACAGGGAGCGTTGGTTCTCCACCTCATCAAACCGCTGTGGCCTGACTCACAGGGAGCGTTGGTTCTCCACTTCATCAAACCGCTGTGGCCTGACTCACAGGGAGCGTTGGTTCTCCACTTCATCAAACCGCTGTGGCCTGACTCACAGGGAGCGTTGGTTCTCCACCGCTGTGGCCTGACTCACAGGGAGCGTTGGTTCTCCACTTCATCAAACCACTGTGGCCTGACTCACAGGGAGCGTTGGTTCTCCACTTCATCAAACCGCTGTGGCCTGACTCACAGGGAGCATTGGTTCTCCACCGCTGTGGCCTGACTCACAGGCCGCTGTTGGTTCTCCACTTCATCAAACCGCTGTGGCCTGACTCACAGGGAGCGTTGGTTCTCCACATCAGCGTGCTTCGGGTTATTAATAACTGTGTCTGTGCGTTACAGATGTTGCAACAAACGAATGTGGCTGCTCTGGGGTTTCTCCTGACACCGGGGCGCCTCAGGTGCCGAGCAGAGCAGCGAACACAGACCCAGATCTGTCTCAGACCCTTCCTCGTCCTCGTGATGATCCCACACTGAGAGACACACTGAGACCTGGTGAAAAGACCGTCTCTTCTTCTTTCTCCTTACTAAAATTAAGTAAAGCCTTCATAAAAATTTTATTTTATTTTAGTGTGCATAATCAAATCAGCTCAAAGTGTATTTGTCACGTGCGCCGAATACAACAGGTGTAGACTTTACAGTGAAATGCTGAATACAACAGGTGTAGACCTTACAGTGAAATGCTGACTTCCAGGCTCTAACCAACAGGGCAGAAAAGGTATTAGGTGAACAATAGGTAAGTAAGAAATTAGAACAACAGTAAAAAAAATAGACAGCGAAGATCAATAACATTTGATTATTGTATTTCTTTATGTCCTGATATGATTGGACAATACGATAAGGTATACAATCTTAATAATCTTACTTTGAAAAGGTTCTGTATCGTGATAGGCTGAATCAGTCACATGGTAGTCAGTATAGTGATAGGCTGAATCAGGGGCGGCAGGGTAGCCTAGTGGTTAGAGTGTTGGCCTAGTAACCAGAAGGTTGCAAGTTCAAACCCCTGAGCTGACAAGGTACAAATCTGTTGTTCTGCCCCTGAACAGGCAGTTTAACCCACTGTTACTAGGCCGTCATTGAAAATAAGAATGTATTCTTAACTGACTTGCCTGGTTAAATAAAATAAAATAATAAAAATCTGTCACATGGTAGTCAGTATAGCAGTAGCTAGTAGAATCAATGGAAGTTGTTCCAGACATACACTCTGCATGAAATGTGTTTGTGTGTGAGAGAGGGAGTGAAATGTGTTTGTGTGAGAGGGAGTGAGATCAGGAGACAAACTGTAGAAAAGAGACATTTAAAATATGACTTTTCCATGAGTGTAGTGTGCTTTTTTGTGTGTCTCTGTGTGTGCATTTGTCTGGTTGTGTGTGTGTGTGTGCACGTGATCGTGCAAACTTGCTTTGGTGCATGTGTGCGTGTGTGTGTGTCTGTGTGAGTATGTCTGCGTGTGTGCGTGAATTGCGTGTGTGTGTGTGTGTGTGGACTGAATAAGATCCAGAATAGGTGCAGGCTGGCCCAGCTGTTACACTCATGAGTTGAACCTCTTAGCCTGCGCCTCATGTTTCACAATGACCTTCACTTCCTGTTGGCACTGGAAACTACTGAGAGAGAGAGAGAGAGAGAGAGAGAGAGAGAGAGAGAGAGAGAGAGAGAGAGAGAGCAGCACTTGTAAAAAGCAAGAGAGGAGTTATGAAGAGGTGCTGCTGTATCCAACATCTGCTCCATCCATTACACTGAAATAGCAAACAGAGACAGAGCAGTGTAGAGACAGAGAGAGAGAGAGGCGGGGAGAGAGGTGGAGAGAGAGGGGGTAAAGGGAGAGAGAGAGAGAGAGAGAGAGAGGTGGAGAGAGAGGGGGTAAATGGAGAGAGAGAGAGAGAAAAGAGAGCCATCCATAAATCTCAAACCCTCTGGTGACCAGACATGTTCCAAAGGGCTCCGTTTGGTAACTGAGTGACTGCCCTCCCCTGATTCAGGCAGTAAAATATACATCATTAATGAGAATAATGAGAACAGACCAGCTAGTTTTTGGTTTTACTATCCTTGTGGGGACCAGACATTGTGCCAGTCCCAACAAGGAAAAGGCTATTGTAGACTTAGGATTCAGGGTTAGGTAGTTAGGTTAAGGGTCAGGAGTTAGGTTTATTTAAAAATATATATTGTTTTAACCCAGGCCAGTTAAGAACATATTCTTATTTTCAATGACGGCCTGGGAACAGTGGGTTAACTGCCTGTTCAGGGGCAGAACAACAGATTTGTACCTTGTCAGCTCAGGGGTTTGAACTTGCAACCTTCTGGTTGCTAGTCCACCGCTATAACCACTAGGCTACCCTGCAGCCCCAGGGATAGGACTTCGGTTTAGGGTTAGGAGTTTGGTTTAGGGTTAGGAGTTTGGTTTAGGGTTAGGAGTTTGGTTTAGGGTTAGCGGTTAGGAGTTTGGTTTAGGGTTAGGAGTTAGGTTTAGGAGTTAGGAGTTTGGTTTAGGGTTAGTGGTTAGGAGTTTGGTTTAGGGTTAGTGGTTAGGAGTTTGGTTTAGGGTTAGCGGTTAGGAGTTTGGTTTAGGGTTAGGAGTTAGGTTTAGGAGTTAGGAGTTTGATTTAGGGTTAGTGGTTAGGAGTTTGGTTTAGGGTTAGCGGTTAGGAGTTTGGTTTAGGGTTAGGAGTTAGGTTTATGAGTTAGGAGTTTGGTTTAGGGTTAGCGGTTAGGAGTTTGGTTTAGGGTTAGGAGTTAGGTTTAGGAGTTAGGAGTTTGGTTTAGGGTTAGTGGTTAGGGAAAATAGGATGTTGAATGGGATTCAATTGTTTGGTCCCCAGAAGGATAGCAAAACAAACAGGTGTGTGTGTTTATTTGTGTGTGTTCATGTGTGTGTGTGTGTAGAGAGAGAGAGACATTTACACATCATGCACAACCAACAGCAGAACTATACACAAGAAGCCAAAACATGTATGAAGTAATGTCTCTGTAATCTACTATCTCTATTGTACTATGACAGACCAGCTAGATCTACTGTCTCCATTGTATTATGACAGACCAGCTAGATCTACTATCTCTATTGTACTATGACAGACCAGCTAGATCTACTGTCTCTATTGTACTATGACAGACCAGATAGATCTACTGTCTCTATTCTAATTTGACAGACCAGGTCTGTCTCTCAGATTAGATTAACGCTAAGAAACCTGGAAGGGGGTTTTCTTCTATGTGTTTTTACACGCGGTGAAAAGGTCCATAGCTTCTAAGACATATTCAGTAAATCATTTAAAACAACGTGTGTCTCACAGCAGTAATTCCATAGCGACTTCCTGTCTCTGCCAATCAACTTATAAAGGTTCATTATTCAATGACCGGACAATGACTCAAAACCTTCCATTTTACTTAAAATAATACACGCGCACACGCACACACATGCACACGCGCACACACACACACACACACGCACACACGCACACAAGTGCACACACACGCACACACGCACACACGCGCACACACACACACGCGCACACACGCGCACACACACGCGCACACACACGCGCACACACACGCGCACACACACGCACACACACACGCACACGCACACACACACACGCACACACGCACCACACACGCACACCCACACACACCACACACACACGCACACACGCACACCACACACACACACACACACACCACACACACACGCACACACGCACACACACGCGCTCAGTAACACGTGGACACGTGACGGTATAATATATACGACATGCCAAATGAAGACCAGGAGAACTGCTCCAGATTAGTTTAATATTGTATATGGGACTGCATAATTCATCTAGAGATAGACAAGTCTTATAGTATAACGCCGTGCCTCTTCTAAAATTAACACTGGGTAAGTTCAAACTTCTTAAAAAATTCACATATTTGTATAAATTCTTAAAAGGGGTTTATATCTAATGAATTTAGATTTAATTTGACATGGCATCAAATCCATTTGTACAGTTTTTAATTAAGATTATGGGTAGAGCCTTCATCAGTGGGTCCTAGGAGAACCCCAGTCGAAACAATTATGTTAATAGCTTTACACTAGAAACACTTTGCATGGGAGGGATCTCTCTCTCTCTCTCTCTCTCTCACTCTCTCTCTTACTGTCCTCTCTCTCACTCTCTCTCTTACTGTCTCTCTCTCTCACTCTCTCTCTTACTGTCTCTCTCTCTTACTGTCTCTCTCTCTCTCTCTCTGTCTCTGTCTCTCACTGTCTCTCACTCTCTCACTCTCTCTCACTGTCTGTCTCTCTCTCTCTCACTGTCTCTCTCTCTCTCTCTTACTGTCTCTCTCTCTCTCTCTCTCTCTTACTGTCTTTCTCTCTCACTCTCTCTCTCACTCTCTCTCTTACTGTCTCTCTCTCTTACTGTCTCTCTCTCTTACTGTCTCTCTCTCTTACTGTCTCTCTCTCTCTCTCTGAAGACAATGAGGCCCTGGAACATCTCTTCCTCCTAACCTGATTTCCAAGTGCTGCTTAAAAAAAAAAAAAATATTTAAAATTATCATTATTTAACAAGTCAGTTAAGAACATATTCTTATTTTCAATGACAGCCTGGGAACAGTGGGGTTAACTGCCTGTTCAGGGGCAGAACGACAGATTTGTACCTTGTCAGCTCGGGGGTTTGAACTCGCAACCTTCCGGTTACTAGTCCAACGTTCTAACCACTAGGCTACCTGCCGTCCCTACACTCTAACCACTAGGCTACCTGCCGTCCCTACACTCTAACCACTAGGCTACCCTGCCGTCTCTACACTCTAACCACTAGGCTACCTGCCGTCTCTACACTCTAACCACTAGACTACCCTGCCGCCCCTACACTCTAACCACTAGACTACCCTGCCGTCCCTACACTCTAACCACTAGACTACCCTGCCGCCTCTACACTCTAACCACTAGGCTACCCTGCCGTCCCTACACTCTAACCACTAGGCTACCCTGCCGCCTCTACACTCTAACCACTAGGCTACCCTGCCGTCCCTACACTCTAACCACTAGGCTACCCTGCCACCTCTACACTCTAACCACTAGGCTACCCTGCCGCCTCTACACTCTAACCAGTTGACTACCCTGCCGCCTCTACACTCTAACCACTAGGCTACCCTGCCACCTCTACACTCTAACCACTAGGCTACCCTGCCGCCCCTACACTCTAACCACTAGACTACCCTGCCGCCTCTACACTCTAACCACTAGGCTACCTGCTGTCCCTACACTCTAACCACTAGGCTACCCTGCCGCCTCTACACTCTAACCACTAGGCTACCCTGCCGCCTCTACACTCTAACCACTAGGCTACCTGCCGTCCCTACACTCTAACCACTAGACTACCCTGCCACCTCTACACTCTAACCACTAGGCTACCTGCCGTCCCTACACTCTAACCACTAGACTACCCTGCCACCTCTACACTCTAACCACTAGGCTACCCTGCCGCCTCTACACTCTAACCAGTTGACTACCCTGCCACCTCTACACTCTAACCACTAGGCTACCCTGCCGCCTCTACACTCTAACCACTAGGCTACCCTGCCGCCTCTACACTCTAACCACTAGGCTACCTGCCGTCCCTACACTCTAACCACTAGGCTACCCTGCCGCCTCTACACTCTAACCACTAGACTACCCTGCCGCCTCTACACTCTAACCACTAGACTACCTGCCGTCCCTACACTCTAACCACTAGGCTACCCTGCCGCCTCTACACTCTAACCACTAGGCCACCCTGCCACCTCTACACTCTAACCACTAGGCTACCCTGCCGCCTCTACACTCTAACCACTAGGCTACCTGCTGTCCCTACACTCTAACCACTAGGCTACCCTGCCGCCTCTACACTCTAACCACTAGGCTACCCTGCCGCCTCTACACTCTAACCACTAGGCTACCTGCCGTCCCTACACTCTAACCACTAGGCTACCCTGCCGCCTCTACACTCTAACCACTAGGCTACCTGCCGTCCCTACACTCTAACCACTAGACTACCCTGCCGCCCCTACACTCTAACCACTAGGCTACCCTGCCGCCTCTACACTCTAACCACTAGGCTACCTGCCGTCCCTACACTCTAACCACTAGGCTACCCTGCCGCCTCTACACTCTAACCACTAGGCTACCCTGCCTCCTCTACACTCTAACCACTAGGCTACCTGCCACCTCTACACTCTAACCACTAGACTACCCTGCCACCTCTACACTCTAACCACTAGGCTACCTGCCACCTCTACACTCTAACCACTAGACTACCCTGCCTCCTCTACACTCTAACCACTAGGCTACCCTGCCTCCTCTACACTCTAACCACTAGGCTACCTGCCGTCCCTACACTCTAACCACTAGGCTACCCTGCCGCCTCTACACTCTAACCACTAGGCTACCTGCCGTCCCTACACTCTAACCACTAGGCTACCCTGCCGCCTCTACACTCTAACCACTAGGCTACCCTGCCTCCTCTACACTCTAACCACTAGGCTACCCTGCCTCCTCTACACTCTAACCACTAGGCTACCCTGCCACCTCTACACTCTAACCACTAGGCTACCCTGCCACCTCTACACTCTAACCACTAGGCTACCCTGCCGCCTCTACACTCTAACCACTAGGCTACCCTGCCTCCTCTACACTCTAACCACTAGGCTACCTGCCGTCCCTACACTCTAACCACTAGGCTACCCTGCCGCCTCTACACTCTAACCACTAGGCTACCCTGCCGCCCCTACACTCTAACCACTAGGCTACCCTGCCGCCCCTACACTCTAACCACTAGGCTACCCTGCCGCCTCTACACTCTAACCACTAGGCCACCCTGCCACCTCTACACTCTAACCACTAGGCTACCTGCCGTCCCTACACTCTAACCACTAGACTACCCTGCCGCCTCTACACTCTAACCACTAGGCTACCCTGCCGCCTCTACACTCTAACCACTAGGCTACCCTGCCGCCTCTACACTCTAACCACTAGACTACCCTGCCGCCTGTACACTCTAACCACTAGGCTACCCTGCCGCCTCTACACTCTAACCACTAGGCTACCCTGCCACCTCTACACTCTAACCACTAGGCTACCCTGCCGCCTCTACACTCTAACCACTAGGCTACCCTGCCTCCTCTACACTCTAACCACTAGACTACCCTGCCGCCTCTACACTCTAACCACTAGACTACCCTGCCACCTCTACACTCTAACCACTAGACTACCCTGCCGCCTCTACACTCTAACCACTAGGCTACCCTGCCTCCTCTACACTCTAACCACTACTTTGTTTGAAGTTAGTTTAGTTTATTTTGTTTACTGGAGCTTCGGCACACGGAACACAAGTCAGCCATGTTTTATAGACGTAAACGCAGGAGAGATGCTAATTTGGTTTAAATTGTTGTTGAACTTATAACGCATCGATACTGAGAGGAGTTGTGTTGTGATACTGTGTTATTCATGAACTCAGACTCCTCTCAACATTTTACTGGCCGGCGGTTTCGTCTCATATCAGATGATAGTAAGTGTTTCATGAAACATTAAGTGACAGCGGACGGTGTGACAGCACACAGCATGTTCTGTAAGAAGGCCATGGTCTGTACAGTATATTACGTGTTTTTCATCTGTTGACTCATTGTGTGTGGACCTCTCAGTAACATCATATGTGTTTATAGCTTCAGGACTAAAAATGACACTTGTCAGACCTGGCATCTATAGTGGAATACCAAATGTTTGTTTAGCATCGTAAACCTCTTCATATACTGTCCATGCTGTGACTAATATAACTACTGAAACACCATTAGGTTCATATACTGTCCATGCTGTGACTAATATACCTACTGAAACACCATTAGGTTCATATACTGTCCATGCTGTGACTAACATACCTACTGAAACACCATTAGATACTGTCCATGCTGTGACTAATATACCTACTGAAACACCATTAGATACTGTCCATGCTATGACTAACATACCTACTGAAACACCATTAGATACTGTCCATGCTGTGACTAATATACCTACTGAAACACCATTAGATACTGTCCATGCTGTGACTAATATACCTACTGAAACACCATTAGATACTGTCCATGCTGTGACTAATATACCTACTGAAACACCATTAGATACTGTCCATGCTGTGACTAACATACCTACTGAAACACCATTAGATACTGTCCATGCTGTGACTAATATACCTACTGAAACACCATTAGATACTGTTCATGCTGTGACTAACATACCTACTGAAACACCATTAGATACTGTCCATGCTGTGACTAATATACCTACTGAAAGACCATTAGATACTGTCCATGCTATGACTAATATACCTACTGAAACACCATTAGATACTGTCCATGCTGTGACTAATATACCTACTGAAAACCCATTAGATACTGTCCATGCTGTGACTAATATACCTACTGAAACACCATTAGATACTGTCCATGCTGTGACTAATATACCTACTGAAACACCATTAGATACTGTCCATGCTGTGACTAATATACCTACTGAAACACCATTAGATACTGTCCATGCTGTGACTATATACCTACTGAAACACCATTAGATACTGTCCATGCTGTGACTAATATACCTACTGAAACACCATTAGATACTGTCCATGCTGTGACTAATATAACTACTGAAACACCATTAGATACTGTCCATAGCTGTGACTAATATAACTACTGAAACACCATTAGATACTGTCCATGCTGTGACAAATATAACTACTGAAACACCATTAGATACTGTCCATGCTGTGACTAATATACCTACTGAAACACCATTAGATACTGTCCATGCTGTGACTAATATAACTACTGAAACACCATTAGATACTGTCCATGCTGTGACTAATATACCTACTGAAAAACCATTAGATACTGTCCATGCTGTGACTAATATACCTACTGAAACACCATTAGATACTGTCCATGCTGTGACTAATATACCTACTGAAACACCATTAGATACTGTTCATGCTGTGACTAATATACCTTCTGAAACACCATTAGATACTGTCCAGGCTGTGACTAACATACCTACTGAAACACCATTAGATACTGTCCATGCTGTGACTAACATACCTACTGAAACACCATCATATACTGTCCATGCTATGACTAATATACCTACTGAAACACCATTAGATACTGTCCATGCTATGACTAATATACCTACTGAAACACCATTAGATACTGTTCATGCTGTGACTAACATACCTACTGAAACACCATTAGATACTGTCCATGCTGTGACTAATATACCTACTGAAACACCATTAGATACTGTCCATGCTGTGACTAATATACCTACTGAAACACCATTAGATACTGTCCATGCTGTGACTAATATACCTACTGAAACACCATTAGATACTGTCCATGCTGTGACTAATATACCTACTGAAACACCATTAGATACTGTCCATGCTGTGACTAATATAACTACTGAAACACCATTAGATACTGTCCATGCTGTGACTAATATACCTACTGAAACACCATTAGATACTGTCCATGCTGTGACTAATATACCTACTGAAACACCATTAGATACTGTCCATGCTGTGATTAATATACCTACTGAAACACCATTAGATACTGTCCATGCTGTGACTAATATACCTACTGAAACACCATTAGATACTGTCCATGCTGTGACTAATATACCTACTGAAACACATTAGATACTGTCCATGCTGTGACTAATATAACTACTGAAACACCATTAGATACTGTCCATGCTGTGACTAATATACCTACTGAAACACCATTAGATACTGTCTATGCTGTGACTAATATAACTACTGAAACACCATTAGATACTGTCCATGCTGTGACTAATATACCTACTGAAACACCATTAGATACTGTCCATGCTGTGACTAATATACCTACTGAAACACCATTAGATACTGTCCATGCTGTGACTAATATAACTACTGAAACACCATTAAATACTGTCCATGCTGTGACTAATATAACTACTGAAACACCATTAGATACTGGTCCATGCTGTGACTAATATAACTACTGAAACAGCCATTAGGTTCATATACTGTCCATGCTGTGACTAAATAACTACTGAAACACCATTAGATACTGTCCATGCTGTGACTAATATACCTACTGAAACACCATTAGATACTGTCCATGCTGTGACTAACATACCTACTGAAACACCATTAGATACTGTCCATGCTGTGACTAATATACCTACTGAACACCATTAGATACTGTCCATGCTGTGACTAATATACCTACTGAAACACCATTAGATACTGTCCATTCTGTGACTAATATACCTACTGAAACACCATTAGATACTGTCCATGCTGTGACTATATACCTACTGAAACACCATTAGATACTGTCCCATGCTGTGACTAATATACCTACTGAAACACCATTAGATACTGTCCATGCTGTGACTATATACCTACTGAAACACCATTAGATACTGTCCATGCTATGACTAATATAACTACTGAAACACCATTAGATACTGTCCATGCTGTGACTAATATACCTACTGAAACACCATTAGATACTGTCCATGCTGTGACTAACATACCTACTGAAACACCATTAGATACTGTCCATGCTGTGACTAATATAACCTTACTGAAACACCATTAGATACTGTCCCATGCTGTGACTAAATATCCTATCTGAAACACCATGGTAGATGACTGTTCCAAGTGCTTGTGACTAATATAGGCCTACTGAAAACACCATTAGATACTGTCTCATGCTGTGAACTTAACATACCTACTGAACACCATTAAGATACTGTCCAATGCTGTGACTAATATACCTACTGAATACACCAATTAGATACTGTCCCATGCTGTGACTAATATAGCCTACTGAAACACCATTAGATATTCTGTCCATGCATGTGACTAATATACCATACTGAAAGCACCATTAGATACTGTCCCATGCTGTGACTAATATACCTACTGAAAACACCATTAGATACTGTCCATGCTGTGACTAATATACTCTACTGAAACACCATTAGATACTGTCCATGCTGTGACTAATATACCTACTGAAACACCATTAGATACTGTCCATGCTGTGACTAATATACCTACGGAAACACCATTAGATACTTCCATGCTGTGACTAATATACCTACTGAAACACCATAGATACTGTCCATGCTATGACTAATATACTACTGAAACACCATTAGATACTGTCCCATGCTGTGACTAATATACCTACTTGAACAAGAACAAAAAAAACACCATTAGATACTGTCCATGCTGTGACTAACATACCTACTGAAACACCATTATATACTGTCCATAGCTGTGACTAATATACCTACTGAAAGACCATTAGATACTGTCCATGCTATGACTAATATACCTACTGAAACACCATTAGATCTGTCCATGCTGTGACTAATATACCTACTGAAAACACCATTAGATACTGTCCATGCTGTGACTAATTACCTCTGAAACACCATAATACTGGTCCATGCTGTGACTAATATACCTACTGAAACACCATTAGATACTGTCCATGCTGTGACTAATATACCTACTGAAACACCATTAGATACTGTCCATGCTGTGACTAATATACCTACTGAAACACCATTAGATACTGTCCATGCTGTGACTAATATACCTACTGAAACACCATTAGATACTGTCCATGCTGTGACTAATATAACTACTGAAACACCATTAGATACTGTCCATGCTGTGACTAATATAAACTACTGAAACACCATTAGATACTGTCCATGCTGTGACTAATATAACTACTGAAACACCATTAAGATACTGTCCATGCTGTGACTAATATACCTACTGAAACACCATTAGATACTGTCCATGCTGTGACTATATAACTACTGAAACACCATTAGATACTGTCCATGCTGTGACTATATACCTTACTGAAAAACCATTAGATACTGTCCATGCTGTGACTAATATACCTACTGAAACACCATTAATACTGTCCATGCTGTGACTAATATACCTACTGAAACACCATTAGATACTGTTCATGCTGTGACTAATATACCTTCTGAAACACCATTAGATACTGTCCAGGCTGTGACTACATACCTACTGAAACACCATTAGATACTGTCCATGCTGTGACTAACATACCTACTGAAACACCATCATATACTGTCCATGCTATGACTAATATACCTACTGAAACACCATTTAGATACTGTCCATGCTATGACTAATATACCTACTGAAACACCATTAGATACTGTTCATGCTGTGACTAACATACCTACTGAAACACCATTAGATACTGTCCATGCTGTGACTAATATACCTACTGAAACACCATTAGATACTGTCCATGCTGTGACTAATATACCTACTGAAAACACCATTAGATACTGTCCATGCTGTGACTAATATACCTACTGAAACCCCAATTAGATACTGGTCCCATGCTGTGACTAATATACCTACTGAAACACCATTAGATACTGTCCATGCTGGTGACTAATATAACTACTGAACCACCATTAGATACTGTCCATGCTGTGACTAAATTACCTACTGAAAACACCCATTAGATACTGTCCATGCTGTGACTATAACCTACTGAAAACACCATTAGATACTGTCCCTGCTGTGATTAATATTACCTACTGAAACACCATTAGATACTGTCCCATGCTGTGACTAATATACCTACTGAAACACCATTAGATACTGTCCATGCTGTGACAATATACCTACTGAAACACCATTAGATACTGTCCATGCTGTGACTAATATAACTACTGAAACACCATTAGATACTGTCCATGCTGTGACTAATATACCTACTGAACACCATTAGATACTGTCTATGCTGTTGACTAATATAACTATGAAACACCATTAGATACTGTCCATGCTGTGACTAATTATACCTACTGAAACAACCATTAGATACTGTCCATGCTGTGACTAATATAACCTACTGAAACACCCAATTAGAATACTGTCCATGCTGTGACTAATATAACTACTGAAACACCATTAGATACTGTCCATGCTGGTGACTAATATAACTACTGAAACAAACCATTAAGATACTGTCCATGCTGTGACTAATATAACTACTGAAACACCATTAGATACTGTTCCATGCTGTGACTAATATAACACTACACCATTAATACTTGTCCATGCGTGACTAATATAACTTACTGAAAACACCATTAGATACTGTCCATGCTGTGACTAATATACCTACTGAAACACCATTAGATACTGTCCATGCTGTGACTAACATACCTACTGAAACACCATTAGATACTGTCCATGCTGTGACTAATATACCTACTGAAACACCATTAGATACTGTCCATGCTGTGACTAATATACCTACTGAAACACCATTAGATACTGTTCCATGCTGTGACTAATATACCTACTGAAACACCATTAGATACTGTCCATGCTGTGACTAATATACCTACTGAAACAACCATTAGATACTGTCCATGCTGTGACTAATATACCTACTGAACACCATTAGATACTGTCCATGCTGTGCTAATATACCTACTGGAAACACCATTAGATACTGTCCATGCTGTGACTAATATACACTACTGAAACAACCATTAATACTGTCCATGCTGTGACTAATATAACCTACTGAAACACCATTAGATACTGTCCATGCTGTGACTAATATACCTACTGAAACACCATTAGATACTGTCCATGCTGTGACTAACATACCTACTGAAACAACCATTAGATACTGTCCATGCTGTGACTAATATACCTACTGAAACACCATTAGATACTGTCCATGCTGTGACTAATATACCTACTGAAACAAACCATTAGATACTGTCCATGCTGTGACTAATTACCTACTGAAACACCATTAGATACTGTCCATGCTGTGACTAATATACCTACTGAAACAACATTAGATACTGTCCATGCTGTGACTAATATACCTACTGAAACACCATTAGATACTGTCCATGCTGTGACTAATATACCTACTGAAACACCATGAGATACTGTCCATGCTGTGACTATATAACCTACTGAAACACCATGTAGATACTGTCCATAGCTGTGACTAATATACCTACTGAAACGACCATTAGATACTGTCCATGCTGTGACTAATATAACCTACTGAAACACCATTAGATACTGTCCATGCTGTGACTAATATACCTACTGAAACACCATTAGATAACTGTCCATGCTGTGACTAATATACCTACTGAAACAACCATTAGATACTGTCCATGCTGTGACTAATATACCTACTGAAACACCATTAGATACTGTCCGTGCTGTGACTAAGATATACCTACTGAAACACCATTAGATACTGTCCATGCTGTGACTAATATACCTACTGAAACACCATTAGATACTGTCCATGCATGTGACTAATATAACCTACTGAAACACCATTAGATACTGTCCATGCTGTGACTAATATACCTACTGAAACACCATTAGATACTGTCCATGCTGTGACTAATATACCTACTGAACACCATTAGATACTGGATAGGCTTTGACTAATATACCTACTGAAACACCATTAGATACTGTCCATGCTGTGACTAATATACCTACTGAAACACCATTAGATACTGTCCATGCTGTGACTAATATACCTACTGAAACACCATTAGATACTGTCCATGCTGTGACTAATATAACTACTGAAACACCATTAGATACTGTCCATGCTGTGACTAATATAACTACTGAAACACCATTAGATACTGTCCATGCTGTGACTAATATAACTACTGAAACACCATTAGATACTGTCCATGCTGTGACTAATATACCTACTGAAACACCATTAGATACTGTCCATGCTGTGACTAACATACCTACTGAAACACCATTAGATACTGTCCATGCTGTGACTAATATACCTACTGAAACACCATTAGATACTGTCCATGCTGTGACTAATATACCTACTGAAACACCATTAGATACTGTCCATGCTGTGACTAATATACCTACTGAAACACCATTAGATACTGTCCATGCTGTGACTAATATACCTACTGAAACACCATTAGATACTGTCCATGCTGTGACTAATATACCTACTGAAACACCATTAGATACTGTCCATGCTGTGACTAATATACCTACTGAAACACCATTAGATACTGTCCATGCTATGACTAATATAACTACTGAAACACCATTAGATACTGTCCATGCTGTGACTAATATACCTACTGAAACACCATTAGATACTGTCCATGCTGTGACTAACATACCTACTGAAACACCATTAGATACTGTCCATGCTGTGACTAATATACCTACTGAAACACCATTAGATACTGTCCATGCTGTGACTAATATACCTACTGAAACACCATTAGATACTGTCCATGCTGTGACTAATATACCTACTGAAAACACCATTAGATACTGTCCATGCTGTGACTAACATACCTACTGAAACACCATTAGATACTGTCCATGCTGTGACTAATATACCTACTGAAACACCATTAGATACTGTCCATGCTGTGACTAATATACCTACTGAAACACCATTAGATACTGTCCATGCTGTGACTAATATACCTACTGAAACACCATTAGATACTGTCCATGCTGTGACTAATATACCTACTGAAACACCATTAGATACTGTCCATGCTGTGACTAACATACCTACTGAAACACCATTAGATACTGTCCATGCTGTGACTAATATACCTACTGAAACACCATTAGATACTGTCCATGCTGTGACTAATATACCTACTGAAACACCATTAGATACTGTCCATGCTGTGACTAATATACCTACTGAAACACCATTAGATACTGTCCATGCTGTGACTAATATACCTACTGAAACACCATTAGATACTGTCCATGCTGTGACTAATATACCTACTGAAACACCATTAGATACTGTCCATGCTGTGACTAATATACCTACTGAAACACCATTAGATACTGTCCATGCTGTGACTAACATACCTACTGAAACACCATTAGATTACTGTCCATGCTGTGACTAATATACCTACTGAACACCATTAGATACTGTCCATGCTGTGACTAATATACCTACTGAAACACCATTAGATACTGTCATGCTGTGACTAATATACCTTCTGAACACCATTAGATACTAGTCCATTGCTGTGCTAATATACCTACTGAAACACATAGATACTGTCCATGCTGTGACTAATTACCTACTGAAACACCATTAGATACTGTCCATGCTGTGACTAATATACCTACTGAAACACCATTAGATACTGTCCATGCTGTGACTAATATACCTACCTGGAAACCATTAGATACTGTCCATGCTGTGACTAATATACCTACTGAAACACCATTAGATACTGTCCATGCTGTGATAACATACCTACTGAAACACACATTAGATACTGGTCCATGCTGTGACTAATATACCTACTGAACACCATTAGATACTGTCCATGCTGTGACTAATATACCTACTGAAACACCATTAGATACTGTTCATGCTGTGACTAATATACCTTCTGAAACACCATTAGATACTGTCCATGCGGTGACTAATATACCTACTGAAACACCATTAGATACTGTCCATGCTGTGACTAATATACCTACTGAAACACCATTAGATACTGTCCATGCTGTGACTAATATACCTACTGAAACACCATTAGATACTGTCCATGCTGTGACTAATATACCTACTGAAACACCATTAGATACTGTCCATGCTGTGACTAATATACCTACTGAAACACCATTAGATACTGTCCATGCTGGGACTAATATACCTACTGAAACACCATTAGATACTGTCCAGTGCTGTGACTAATATAACTACTGAAACACCATTAGATACTGTCCATGCTGTGACTAATATACCTACTGAAACACCATTAGATACTGTCCATGCTGTGACTAATATACCTACTGAAACACCATTAGATACTGTCCATGCTGTGACTAACATACCTACTGAAACACCATTAGATACTGTCCATGCTGTGACTAATATAACTACTGAAAACACCATTAGATACTGTCCATGCTGTGACTAATATACCTACTGAAACACCATTAGATACTGTCCATGCTGTGACTAATATACCTACTGAAACACCATTAGATACTGTCCATGCTGTGACTAATATAACTACTGAAACACCATTAGATACTGTCCATGCTGTGACTAATATAACTACTGAAACACCATTAGATACTGTCCATGCTGTGACTAATATACCTACTGAAACACCATTAGATACTGTCCATGCTGTGACTAATATACCTACTGAAACACCATTAGATACTGTCCATGCTGTGACTAATATACCTACTGAAACACCATTAGATACTGTCCATGCTGTGACTAATATACCTACTGAAACACCATTAGATACTGTCCATGCTGTGACTAATATACCTACTGAAACACCATTAGATACTGTCCATGCTGTGACTAATATACCTACTGAAACACCATTAGATACTGTCCATGCTGTGACTAATATACCTACTGAAACACCATTAGATACTGTCCATGCTGTGACTAATATACCTACTGAAACACCATTAGATACTGTCCATGCTGTGACTAATATACCTACTGAAACACCATTAGATACTGTCCATGCTGTGACTAACATACCTACTGAAACACCATTAGATACTGTCCATGCTGTGACTAATACCTACTGAAACACCATTAGATACTGTCCATGCTGTGACTAATATAACTACTGAAACACCATTAGATACTGTCCATGCTGTGACTAACATACCTACTGAAACACCATTAGATACTGTCCATGCTGTGACTAATATACCTACTGAAACACCATTAGATACTGTCCATGCTGTGACTAATATACCTACTGAAACACCATTAGATACTGTCCATGCTGTGACTAATATACCTACTGAAACACCATTAGATACTGTCCATGCTGTGACTAATATACCTACTGAAACACCATTAGATACTGTCCATGCTGTGACTAATATACCTACTGAAACACCATTAGATACTGTTCATGCTGTGACTAATATACCTACTGAAACACCATTAGATACTGTCCATGCTGTGACTAATATACCTACTGAAACACCATTAGATACTGTCCATGCTGTGACTAATATACCTACTGAAACACCATTAGATACTGTCCATGCTGTGACTAATATACCTACTGAAACACCATTAGATACTGTCCATGCTGTGACTAATATACCTACTGAAACACCATTAGATACTGTCCATGCTGTGACTAATATACCTACTGAAACACCATTAGATACTGTCCATGCTGTGACTAATATACCTACTGAAACACCATTAGATACTGTCCATGCTGTGACTAATATACCTACTGAAACACCATTAGATACTGTCCATGCTGTGACTAATATACCTACTGAAACCACCATTAGATACTGTCCATGCCTGTGACTAATATACCTAATGAACACCCATTAGATTACTGTCCCAATGCTGGTGACTAAATATACCTACCTGAAACACCATTAAGAATACTGGTCCATGCTGTGACTAATATACCTACTGAAACACCATTAGATACTTGTCCATGCTGTTGACTAATATACCTACTGAAACACCATTAGATACTGTTCCATTGCTCGTGACTAATATACCTACTGAAACACCATTAGATACTTGTCCATGCTGATGACCTAATAGACCTATGCTAACCTGAACACCATTAGATACTGTCCATTGCTGTTGAAATAATATACCTACTGAAACACCATTTAGATACTGGTCCATGCTGTGACTAAATAACCTACATGCAAACCCCATTTAGATACTGTCCATGCTGTGACTAATATACCTACTGAAACACCATTAGATACTGTCCATGCTGTGACTAATATACCTACTGGAAACACCATTAGATACTGTCCATCGCTGTGACTAATTATACCTACTGAAACACCATTAGATACTGTCCATGCTGTGACTAATATACCTTCTGAAACACCATTAGATACTGTCCATGCTGTGACTAATATAACTACTGAAACACCATTAGATACTGTCCATGCTGTGACTAATATACCTACTGAAACACCATTAGATACTGTCCATGCTGTGACTAATATACCTACTGAAACACCATTAGATACTGTCCATGCTGTGACTAATATACCTACTGAAACACCATTAGATACTGTCCATGCTGTGACTAATATACCTACTGAAACACCATTAGATACTGTCCATGCTGTGACTAATATACCTACTGAAACACCATTAGATACTGTCCATGCTGTGACTAATATACCTACTGAAACACCATTAGATACTGTCCATGCTGTGACTAATATAACTACTGAAACACCATTAGATACTGTCCATGCTGTGACTAATATACCTACTGAAACACCATGTTCATGCTGTGACTAATATAACTACTGAAACACCATTAGATACTGTCCATGCTGTGACTAATATACCTACTGAAACACCATTAGATACTGTCCATGCTGTGACTAATATACCTACTGAAACACCATTAGATACTGTCCATGCTGTGACTAATATAACTACTGAAACACCATTAGATACTGTCCATGCTGTGACTAATATACCTACTGAAACACCATTAGATACTGTCCATGCTGTGACTAATATACCTACTGAAACACCATTAGATACTGTCCATGCTGTGACTAATATACCTACTGAAACACCATTAGATACTGTTCATGCTGTGACTAATATACCTACTGAAACACCATTAGATACTGTCCATGCTGTGACTAATATAACTACTGAAACACCATTAGATACTGTCCATGCTGTGACTAATATACCTACTGAAACACCATTAGATACTGTTCATGCTGTGACTAATATACCTACTGAAACACCATTAGATACTGTCCATGCTGTGACTAATATAACTACTGAAACACCATTAGATACTGTCCATGCTGTGACTAATATACCTACTGAAACACCATTAGATACTGTCCATGCTGTGACTAATATACCTACTGAAACACCATTAGATACTGTCCATGCTGTGACTAATATACCTACTGAAACACCATTAGATACTGTCCATGCTGTGACTAATATACCTACTGAAACACCATTAGATACTGTCCATGCTGTGACTAATATACCTACTGAAACACCATTAGATACTGTCCATGCTGTGACTAATATACCTACTGAAACACCATTAGATACTGTTCATGCTCTTTGTTAAATGTTTATGCTGTTTAATTGCATATTTGTTTTATTTCTGAAATATAACTCAAGCCATGAGAAGATTTGACTATTGTCTTGATGCAATTCTCTGTAAATAGATGTTTGTTAAATGGACCGTATGTTTACCTGATGGATCATAGCCAGGAAGTTGATAGGATGAATCACTTTTCATACCAGAATTGTCCTCAAATGACACAAACTAAAAACCAATTAATGATATCATCTGAAGGTGGTATATGATATTACCTTCTTCACACGGCGCGTAATGATGACATCATCTTAAAGGTGTCTCAGCCTCCAGTATTTATGCTGCAGTAGTTTATGTGTCGGGGGGCTGGGGTCAGTTTGTTATATCTGGAGTACTTCTCCTGTCCTATTCGGTGTCCTGTGTGAATATAAGTGTGCGTTCTCTAATTCTCTCCTTCTCTCTTTCTTTCTCTCTCTCGGAGGACCTGAGCCCTAGGACCATTTAATTTTTATTTTTTTTACCTTTATTTAACCAGGCAAGTCAGTTAAGAACACATTCTTATTTTCAATGACGGCCTGGGAACAGTGGGTTAACTGCCTGTTCAGGGGCAGAACGACAGATTTGTACCTTGTCAGCTCGGGGGTTTGAACTCACAACCTTCCGGTTACTAGTCCAACGCTCTAACCACTAGGCTACCCTGCCGCCCCGGGACTACCTGACATGATGACTCCTTGCTGTCCCCAGTCCACCTGGCCATGCTGCTGTTCCAGTTTCAACTGACCTGAGCCCTAGGACCATGCCCCAGGACTACCTGACATGATGACTCCTTGCTGTCCCCAGTCCACCTGGCCATGCTGCTGCTCCAGTTTCAACTTCCACCTGACTGTGCTGCTGCTCCAGTTTCAACTGTTCTGCCTTATTATTATTCGACCATGCTGGTCATTTATGAACATTTGAACATCTTGGCCATGTTCTGTTATAATCTCCACCCGGCACAGCCAGAAGAGGACTGGCCACCCCACATAGCCTGGTTCCTCTCTAGGTTTCTTCCTAGGTATTGGCCTTTCTAGGGAGTTTTTCCTAGCCACCGTGCTTCTACACCTGCATTGCTTGCTGTTTGGGGTTTTAGGCTGGGTTTCTGTACAGCACTTTGAGATATCAGCTGATGTACGAAGGGCTATATAAATAAATTTGATTTGATTTGATTTGATTTGGTATATGATATTACCTTCTTCACACGGCGCGTAATGATGACATCATCTTAAAGGTGGTATATGATATTACCTTCTTCACACGGCGCGTAATGATGACATCATCTTAAAGGTGGTATATGATATTACCTTCTTCACACGGCGCGTAATGATGACATCATCTTAAAGGGTGTATATGATATTACCTTCTTCACACGGCGTGTAAAGATGACATCATCTTAAAGTGGTATATGATATTACCTTCTTCACACAGCACGTAATGATGACATCATCTTAAAGGTGGTATATGATATTACCTTCTTCACACAGCACGTAATGATAACATCATCTTAAAGGTGGTATATGATATTACCTTCTTCACACAGCACGTAATGATGACATCATCTTAAAGGTGGTATATGATATTACCTTCTTCACACGGCACGTAATGACGACATCATCTTAAAGGTGGTATATGATATTACCTTCTTCACACAGCACGTAATGATGACATCATCTTAAAGGTGGTATATGATATTACCTTCTTCACACGGCGCGTAAAGATGACATCATCTTAAAGGTGGTATATGATATTACCTTCTTCACACAGCACGTAATGATGACATCATCTTAAAGGTGGTATATGATATTACCCTCTTCACACAGCACGTAATGATGACATCATCTTAAAGGTGGTATATGATATTACCTTCTTCACACAGCACGTAATGATGACATCATCTTAAAGGTGGTATATGATATTACCTTCTTCACACGGCACGTAATGACGACATCATCTTAAAGGTGGTATATGATATTACCTTCTTCACACAGCACGTAATGATGACATCATCTTAAAGGTGGTATATGATATTACCTTCTTCACACGGCGCGTAAAGATGACATCATCTTAAAGGTGGTATATGATATTACCTTCTTCACACAGCACGTAATGATGACATCATCTTAAAGGTGGTATATGATATTACCTTCTTCACACGGCGCGTAATGATGACATCATCTTAAAGGTGGTATATGATATTACCTTCTTCACACAGCACGTAATGATGACATCATCTTAAAGGTGGTATATGATATTACCTTCTTCACACGGTGCGTAATGATGACATCATCTTAAAGGTGGTATATGATATTACCTTCTTCACACAGCACGTAATGATGACATCATCTTAAAGGTGGTATATGATATTACCTTATTCACATGGCGCATAATGATGACATCATCTTAAAGGTGGTATATGATATTACCTTCTTCACACGGTGCGTAAAGATGACATCATCTTAAAGGTGGTATATGATATTACCCTCTTCACACGGCGTGTAAACAATATGTTGAAAGTCTTACTGCAGTCATTTCTCCTGAGCTCAATACAACCAAGTCGTGTTCCTCTCTCCTGAAGATGTGAATCTTGTCTCCTGATCCATCTCTGTGGACCTCATAACTAAAACTACCATATTAGACACAGATATTACACTTAGGTACCTGTCCCAAATGGCACACCTATCCCCTATGTAGTGCACTACTTTTGACCAGGGAGTGCTGGTCTAATGTAGTGCACTACATGCACACTAAGCTAAGGTGTTTTCCTTGTATTCTTTGTATTCTATGCATGTTAAAATCTGTAAATGTGTTAATGTGTAAATGTGTTCATCTGTAAATTGGCACGGCGGTCCATTACTTACCAAGTTTACAGCATTATCTATTTGAGGTACCTGTTCTCTTATCAGTGCTTCAGAATATGACGTTGTCAGTTAGAGTGGTTGTTTCATACAAGGATACTAACATATACACTCTTAGGAAAACATGTGCTATGTAGAACACACAAGGGTTCTTCGGGCTCTCCCCATAGGATAACCCTTTGAAGAACCCTTGTTGGTCCAGGTAGAACCCTCTAGGTTCCAGGTAGAATCCTTTAGGTTCCAGGTAGAACCCTTTAGGTTCTAGGTAGAATCCTTTAGGTTCCAGGTAGAACCCTTTAGGTTCCAAGTAGAACCCTGTCCACAGAGGGGTCTACATGGAACCCAAAATGGTTCTACCTGGAATTAAACAGGGGGTTTTCTTGGAACCAAAAAGGTTTCTCCTATGGGGACGGCCGAAGAACCCTTTTGGAACCCTTTTTTTCTAAGAGTGTATCTGAAGCAAAACCGAAATATGGAACTTAACTGTCCACATACTGTATTTCTCTCAGCACCAACAGTTCACTTCAGTCTGTAATTTAGATTGTACAATATCACGTAATGTGCTATGTTTTCCTGATGAAATACAGAGCTACAGTATCAGCCACTTAAACCTCCTGTCAGGTTTTTCTTCTTTATTCAGGTCTTAACTGGTCACTGTTTCGTAAGATGCATCCCAAATGGCACTGAATCCCTCACATAGTGCACTACATTTGACGCTGTAAAGGGGCCTTCTAGCACACTACATAGGGAATAGGGTGCCAACTACGCCGTAGTCTGAATAGGACAGATAGCCAAGTTGTATAATTCTGATCTCCTTCTCCCTGTTTCCCTCTGATACATGTCAACAAAGGATTACAGCAAAACAATCCATCTGGAAGCCAGAGAGCCATCGCAGACTGGCTGCATTCCCCCCACGGTGCTCTAATACCTTACAGACAAATGGAAAAGATTTGGAAGTCATTAGATAATAAAACACAGTTCAGGGTTCCTGCATGCTCCGAGTTATCCAATGACACTCATCTAGCGCCATTAATTAATCTCTCTCTCCTCTCTCTCTCTCTCTCTCTCTCCCTCTCTCCCTCTCTTTCTCTCTCTCTCTCTCTCTCCCTCTCTCCCATTTCTCTTCTCTCTCCCCCCTCTCTCTCCCTCTCTCTCTCTCCCTCTCCCTCTCTCTCTCTCCCTATCTTCTCTCTCTCTCCTCTCCCCCTCTCTCTCTCTCTCCCATTTCTCTTCTCTCTCCCCCTCTGTCTCTCTCTCCCATTTCTCTTCTCTCTCTCTCTCTCCTCTCTTTCTATATCTCTCTGGTCCTCTCTCTGTAGAACTCCTGATACTGCCTGCTTGGCTACCTACAGGGATGATTAGCCTCAGTGTGATTTGATTGTCCTCTGCCTACCCTGACCGGAGACTACTTTGTTCTGGCAGCGAGGATACCAAATTAACACTGAACCATTTCACAGCCAGACTCTCTCATCCTAATGAGGATGACCCCCAGAAATGTCCCCTAATTACCCTGATTATAACCATTTTTTTGGTGGGAGAATATAAAAGACTAATTATTGTTCTTTTTGAATTGATTATTTTCAAGCCTGCAGCCCTTTTTCTAGTCGCAGGGAAAAGGGTTGTAGAAAAATGAAAGTCTTTGATTTGTTAATTACCCAACAAGTGGTGTCAGAAGTGGAGAGGTCCGTGTTTTCAGCACTGATCTGGTTCTCTCTCCATGTCGTCCTTCTACACTGAATACCCAAGGCTGTAGATTGAATTTTGAATCAGGCCGCAGGGATGCTGCACTGCTAACCGGCGCTATAAGGATCCCAAATATATATGAATTGTTAAAATGAGTGCATATTGGTTTATAGCTCTACCGTTTACCATAATGATGATTACCATAATGATGACGGCTGCCTACCTACAGCCGATCATTTGCATAAAGATCACTATGGAGGGACTGGATTGGCTCTCATTTGCATAAAGATCACTATGGAGGGACTGGATTGGCTCTCATTTGCATAAAGATCACTATGGAGGGACTGGATTGGCTCTCATTTGCATAAAGATCACTATGGAGGGACTGGATTGGCTCTTGTGTTTATTGATCTTTTACCGTTTCTTTGCTTGTTAATTCTTGTTTAGGTGTTGTTCAGTAGTTGGACACAAACTTTTTTGACACCAGTAAATGAAGTCAACATAAATAAACGCATATTTGCTATAAATATTGTCCGTAATAAAGCTGAGTCAGTAGAAACACATCATTTAGCGACAGCTACAGTTTAGAGAAGTGTTAGTCACATCACAGCGACCAAAAGGTTATCAGAGAAGG
>NW_022262895.1:0-12500 GCF_002021735.2 Oncorhynchus kisutch | reverse complement strand
AAATTTTTCTTTGGTTTAGAGAAAAAGAATGGACAAAGAAAAATTATTCATTGTCTCAAATCAGCTGTTGGACAAGAGCTCACTAGCACTAGTGAAATTAGAAAGAGGGCAGTAGAGTTCTATGCTGAGCTCTACAAGTGTGAGTACAAAGAGGACAAAACAGTGACACAGCAGTTCTTTGATGGGCTCCCAAAGGTGGCTGCAGAAGCTCAGGTTGAGCTTGAGCAACCATTGTCTTTGCAGGATTTATACACTGCATTAAAAGGCATGGAAAATGGAAGGGCACCAGGCATTGATGGGCTTCCCGTTGACTTTTTTAAGTCTTTTTGGGCTATGTTGGGAGAGGATTGGTTAGAAGTAGCTAATGATAGTTTAACCGGAGGGTTACTACCAATAAGCTGCAGAAGGGCTGTCCTCACCCTACTGCCCAAAAAGGGTGACCCGAGGGAGGTGAAGAACTGGAGGCCGGTGGCTTTATTGTGCACTGATTATAAGATATTGTCAAAAGCTTTGTCCAACAGGCTGAGGGAGGTGATGGGGCAAATCATACATACGGATCAGTCCTACTGTGTTCCTGGCAGGCAGATAGGGGATAACATTTCTCTGATTCGTGATTTTTTGGACGTCTCTAGGGCTATTGGGTTGGATGCTGGTCTAATTTCAATTGATCAGGAAAAGGCATTTGACCGAGTTGAACATCAATATTTATGGCACACGTTTGAGGCGTTTGGGTTCAGCTCTGGTTTTATTGCCATGATAAAGGTGATATATGGTGACATTGAAAGTGTATTGAAAGTTAACGGTGGTTTGAGTGCTCCTTTTAAAGTGTGTAGAGGTATTAGGCAGGGATGTTCTATGTCAGGGATGTTATATGCCATTGCTATAGAGCCACTACTAAATAGCATTAGAAGTCGCATTGCAGGGGTGTGCCTTTCAGAGGATGTTCCTCCTATTCGTCTCTCAGCCTATGCTGATGATGTAGTTGTGCTAGTGAAAAATCAAGCGGAGGTGGATAGCTTGGGTCTAATGGTTGATCGTTTTAGGGGAATATCCTCTGCAAAGGTAAATTGGGAAAAGAGTTGTGCGTTACAGATTGGAGAATGGTCTGGAGGGATCATGGCTTTGCCAGGGGGGCTAGAATGGTGTAAGGGAGGTTTTAAGTATCTTGGAGTATACCTAGGAGATGAGGGGACTATGGAAAAAAATTGGAGTGGGGTGGTTGAAATGGTGGAAGGGAGGATGAGGAGATGGCGTTGGTTATTATCTCGTATGTCATATAGGGGGCGCACTATTATAGTTAACAATGTGATTGCATCTGCACTGTGGCATCGGTTGTCAGTTTTAGAACCACCATCTGGCCTTCTGGCTAAGATACAGGCAATTATTGTGGATTTCTTTTGGGATAAATATCACTGGGTTCCACAAAGTGTTTTGTATTTGTCAAAAGAAGAGGGGGGACAAGGTCTTGTACATCTTGCTAGTAGGGCTGCTGCTTTCCGGTTTCAGTTTATTCAAAGGTTACTTTATGGACCGGAAAATGTGGTGTGGAGAGGGGTGGCAGGTCTTATATTACAACGGGTTGGAGGATTAGGTTTAAAGAAGGCTTTATTTCTGGTTGATAGTAGCCAGATTTCTAGGGAGGGAGTACCTCCGTTTTACAGAGGACTTCTCAGAGTGTGGAGCATAATGAAGGTGTCCAGACGAACTTCAGTGGAGTCAGTGCATTGGCTGTTGGAGGAACCTCTGGTGTATGGGGCAAGACTGGATTGTACAACTGCAGCTGTTCCACATTTCTCCAAGATTTTGGTGAAGGGGAAAATCATCACCTTAAGACAGTTAATGGCCATGGCTGGGCCCGCCTTAATGGATAGAAGACGGGTGGCAGAACATTTGGGGATGAGGTCGGAAAGGATTGTCGGACAAATGCTGGGGAGCTGTAGGAAGGCTCTGTCAGCGGAAGAATGGGGTATGCTTAGTAGCCACAAGAAGAATGTACAAGATGAAGACGTCTCATTTCCAAGACTAGGGATTACACCAGGTATCCCAGAGTCAGAAAGAAAGGCGTTATTGCTGGATTTGAGAGGGTTGGAGGAGGTGGGTTTGGATGAGGTGAATGGGAAGGACTTGTATAGGGGGTGTGTCAAGGTGTTGAATAAAGATAAATTGAAAAATAGAAAAGACACTCCATGGAGGGTAAAATTGGGCATTGATGATAGGGTAAAGCCAGCATGGAGGGCACTGTACAAACCACCGTTACAAAAGGGTACTGGTGATATGCAATGGAGGGTTTTACATGGCATCATTGCAGTTAATGCTTTTGTATCTGTTATTAATTCAGATGTTAGAGATGGATGTCCTTTTTGTAATATAAGAGAAACCATTTTTCACTGTTTTATGGAGTGTGAGAGGATAAAACCTCTATTGGAAATGATGGAATCTTTGTTTAAAGCTGTAGGGGAATTTTTCAATAACACTGTTTTTATTTTGGGGTTTCAATATAGTAAACAACAGAAAAGAAAATGTCAAATGTTAAATTTTATTTTGGGACAAGCTAAGATGTCAATTTTTCTGAGTAGAAAACACAAGATAGAAACGGGATATGGGAAGGATGTAAGATGTGTTTTTAAAGGATTAGTGAAAGCAAGAATAAAAGTAGATTTTGAGTTCTTTTCAGCTGTAAAAGATCTCCTATTATTTGAGGAGAAGTGGGCCTACGAAAGAGCGCTTTGTTTTGTAGAGGAGGGGCAATTATTTTTTTCTGATGAAATAAGTTGAATGTATATGTTATGTATGTATTTTTGTTTAGGAATTACATTTGTTGTTTCATTTCTGAAAAGGCAGTGTGTCTTTTTATTTTTATTTTATGTTAACACTTGAGTAAAAAATAAAGGTTTTATAAAAACTCAAAACTCTCTCTCTCTCATTTGTATTCTTTAACTCCTATGTATTTATAATGTGTCTAGCATCACGTGCTGTAGTAGCTTTGAACAGTTTTTTAAAAAAACAGTGGAAGCGTTTTGTTTATTCACCATTACAAATTTAATACAGAGAAACCTCTGTGAATTATTCAACTCACCAACGGCCCACTGTCAGGACCCAGGGGACTAGGGGGTTCCTTTACTAGGGGGTTCCTTTACTAGGGGTTCCTTTACTAGGGGGTTCCTTTACTAGGGGGTTTCCTTTACTAGGGGGTTCCTTTACTAGGGGGTTCATTTACTAAGGGGGTTCCTTTACTAGGGGGTTCATTTACTAGGGGGTTCCTTTACTAGGGGGTTCATTTACTAGGGGGTTCCTTTACTAGGGGGTTCCTTTACTAGGGGGTTCATTTACTAGGGGGTTCATTTACTAGGGGGTTCATTTACTAGGGGGTTCCTTTACTAGGGGGTTCCTTTACTAGGGGGTTCATTTACTAGGGGTTCCTTTACTAGGGGGTTCATTTACTAGGGGGTTCCTTTACTAGGGGGTTCCTTTACTAGGGTGTTCCTTAACTAGGGGGTTCCTTACTAGGGTGTTCATTTACTAGGGGGTTCCTTTACTAGGGGGTTCCTTTACTAGGGGGTTCCTTTACTAGGGTGTTCATTTACTAGGGGGTAACTTTACTAGGGTGTTCATTTACTAGGGGGTTCCTTACTAGGGGGTTCCTTTACTAGGGGGTTCCTTTACTAGGGTGTTCATTTACTAGGGGGTAACTTTACTAGGGTGTTCATTTACTAGGGGGTTCCTTTACTAGGGGGTTCCTTTACTAGGGGGTAACTTTACTAGGGTGTTCATTTACTAGGGGGTTCCTTTACTAGGGGGTTCCTTTACTACGGGGTAACTTTACTAGGTGTTCATTTACTAGGGGGTTCCTTTACTAGGGTGTTCATTTACTAGGGGTAACTTTACTAGGGTGTTCATTTACTAGGGGTTCCTTTACTAGGGGGTTCCTTTACTAGGGGGTAACTTTACTAGGGTGTTCATTTACTAGGGGGTTCCTTTACTAGGGGGTTCCTTTACTAGGGGGTAACTTTACTAGGGTGTTCATTTACTAGGGGGTTCCTTTACTAGGGTGTTCATTTACTAGGGGGTTCCTTTACTAGGGTGTTCCTTTACTAGGGGGTTCCTTTACTAGGGCGTTCCTTTACTAGGGGGTTCCATTACTTGTGGTTCCTTTACTAGGGGGTTCCTTTACTAGGGGGTTCCTTTACTAGGGGGTTCCATTACTAGGTGGTTCCTTTACTAAGGGGTTCCTTTACTAGGGGGTTCCTTAACTAGGGGGTTCCTTTACTAGGGGGTAACTTTACTAGGGTGTTCATTTACTAGGGGGTTCCTTTACTAGGGGGTTCCTTTACTAGGGGGTTCCTTTACTAGGGTGTTCATTTACTAGGGGGTAACTTTACTAGGGTGTTCATTTACTAGGGGGTTCCTTTACTAGGGGGTTCCTTTACTAGGGGGTTCCTTTACTAGGGTGTTCATTTACTAGGGGGTAACTTTACTAGGGTGTTCATTTACTAGGGGGTTCCTTTACTAGGGGTTCCTTTACTAGGGGGTAACTTTACTAGGGTGGTTCATTTACTAGGGGGTTCCTTTACTAGGGGGTTCCTTTACTACGGGGGTAACTTTACTAGGGTGTTCATTTACTAGGGGGTTCCTTTACTAGGGTGTTCATTTACTAGGGGTAACTTTACTAGGGTGTTCATTTACTAGGGGGTTCCTTTACTAGGGGGTTCCTTTACTAGGGGGTAACTTTACTAGGGTGTTCATTTACTAGGGGGTTCCTTTACTAGGGGGTTCCTTTACTAGGGGGTAACTTTACTAGGGTGTTCATTTACTAGGGGGTTCCTTTACTAGGGTGTTCATTACTAGGGGTTCCTTTACTAGGGTGTTCCTTACTAGGGGGGTTCCTTTACTAGGGCGTTCCTTTACTAGGGGGTTCCATTACTTGTGGTTCCTTTACTAGGGGGTTCCTTTACTAGGGGGTTCTTTACTAGGGGGTTCCATTACTAGGTGGTTCCTTTACTAAGGGGTTCCTTTACTAGGGGTTCCTTAACTAGGGGGTTTCCTTTACTAGGGGGTAACTTTACTAGGGTGTTCATTTACTAGGGGGTAACTTTACTAGGGGGTACCTTTACTAGGGGGTTCCTTTACTAGGGGGTAACTTTACTAGGGGGTTCCTTTACTAGGGGGTTCCTTAACTAGAGGGTTCCTTAGCAGGATGTCTAGGAGGTTTTTGTTACCACTTCAGGGCCATTTCTTCATCTCCTGTATTTGACACTGCACTCACCAATCATATGTTTGTCCACACGTCATTTAGTGTTTCCCCCGTGTCAAATTTTTGCATTTTAATAATCATAATGTAATTATATTAAATTAATATAATTCCTTACATTTAAACCTTTGTAAATATCTGGGTTAATTGTGAGGTGAACAATTTAATGTTGTGTACTGAGAGACGATAACATTCAACCGTTAATGTCTTAGTCAGATCCATCATCGACACCTACTTAGTCCCTATGTCAGTCACGATGTTAAGTGTGTCATTTCAAATTAATGTTGTGTACTGAGAGACGATAACACTCAACGTTAATGTCTTAGTCAGATCCATCATCGACACCTACTTAGTCTCTATGTCAGTCACGATGTTAAGTGTGTCATTTCAAATTAATGTTGTGTACTGAGAGACGATAACACTCAACCGTTAATGTCTTAGTCAGATCCATCATCGACACCTACTTAGTCCCTATGTCAGTCACGATGTTAAGTGTGTCATTTCAAATTAATGTTGTGTACTGAGAGACGATAACACTCAACCGTTAATGTCTTAGTCAGATCCATCATCGACACCTACTTAGTCCCTATGTCAGTCACGATGTTAAGTGTGTCATTTCAAATTAATGTGTGTACTGAGAGACGATAACACTCAACCGTTAATGTCTTATCAGATCCATCATCGACACCTACTTAGTCCCTATGTCAGTCACGATGTTAAGTGTGTCATTTCAAATTAATGTGTGTACTGAGAGACGATAACACTCAACCGTTAATGTCTTAGTCAGATCCATCATCGACACCTACTTAGTCCCTATGTCAGTCACGATGTTAAGTGTGTCATTTCAAATTAATGTTGTGTACTGAGAGACGATAACACTCAACCGTTAATGTCTTAGTCAGATCCATCATCGACACCTACTTAGTCCCTATGTTAGTCACGATGTGAGTGTGTCATTTCAAATGTCTTTTTACCTGTTTGTTTATTTCTTTACTTACCGACACACACACACACACACACACGCACACACACACACACACACAAACACACACACACACAAACACACACCACAACACACACACACACACACACACAACACACACACACACACACACACACACACACACACACACACACACACACACACACACACACACACACACACACACACACACACACACCTTTTTTTCGCACTATTGGTTAGAGCCTGTAAGTAAGCATTTCACTGTAAGGTCTACACCTGTTGTATTTCGGCGCACGTGACAAATAAACTTTGATTTGATTTGATTGACAGATCATCTTAAAAAACTATAAACAGGATTTTATCCAAACACACTATAAAACATGTACAGTCTCCAGTTAGCGTATCCTCCATCTCCCCTCGGAAGCTTCTAGGCCTTCATGTGTTTCTTTAGCTAATCGAAGTCACAGGCCTCCAACCTCAGCAAAGCTATAAACCCCCCCCCCCCCAAAAAAAAAACTATACAATGATGCTGTGGACTATCAGCTACATAGTTTGCTATTAAGGGTCACAGAGCCGTAGACCAGTTTGCACTTTGCCTGCATCCCAAATTGCTTCCTATTCCCTATATAGTGCACTACTTTTGACCAGGGGACCATAGGGGACTGTATAAGGTGCTCTGGTCAAAAGTAGTGCACTATATATGTGAAGGCAATAGGGTGCCATTTCGGAGGCTCTTTTCCTCGGTGAATGGATTTCACCGTTCTCACGTGACCTGTTGTGAGGCTCTCTGCTGCGTAGTCAGCGTCCAGGCCAACGGTTTCTGACCAGGTTAACATCCACACAGTGGATTTTCCTGATGCTGCTCCGCCTCCTGTGAGAGAACAGCAGGCTGCCGCTGAGGTGGGTAGTTCTGTATGTTTACGACACCCACCGTCCTCTGTCCTTATCCGTGAGATCAGAGTTAGAGGAGGGTGGATCGTCAATCCGTCTGTTCGCGTTCGGACCCGAAAACCACAGTTAAATCCCCTTTCTTCCTGTAGAGGAATCAAAAACTCACGGAGGAATAACATGTATTCAGCAGATGGGGAAATCTGGGAAATGGAAACACCACATTTGTTCAAGAGCTCAAGTTCTGCAGATGTTTTCTTTTATCAAATGTTTTATTGAACCTTTATTTAAATAGGAAAGTCAGTTTTAAGAAACACAATCTTATTTACAACGATTGGCCTACCCCAGCCTAACCCCGACGATACGGCGCCAATTGTGCACCGCCCTATGAGACTCCTAAACACTGCCGGTTGTGATACAGACACGGGATTAAACCCGTGTCTGTGATGCAGTGCCTTAGACCGCTGCGCCAACTCGGGAATGATGGTGGTGGTGATGAGGACGGAGGAAGTGGAAGTCAGCGGGTCTAGTCTTTATAGCAGAAGTACAGATGCACATAGACACCAGGCTCATCTACTTCACATTCTGGGGTTTCAGGAAGAATTCTGAATGATTTATAAATATGCTAAGGCGTGCGTCTCGGGAGGGGCGTGTGTAACTGGCGCAGGCCATCACCTGACACTTCAGGGTCCAGGCTGAAACTTTGGCTCTTGTCCGAACACAGGGCCACGGCCCTGGGGTCAGGGACCTCATGGTAATCAGGGCTCCTGCAGCACACCCCTCCTCTGTGGACCCGCCCCTGACCACATCCTGCGTCGTTGTTGGGGATGTCACGTATACAGACCCAGTCCTATGACCAAGCCTGAGCCCTGCAGCAGCTATACGCACAATCACCAGCCCCAGACCCAGCTCCAGACCTTTACTCCACCCAGACCCAGCTCCAGGCCTTTACTCCACCCAGTCCCAGCTCCAGACCTTTACTCCACCCAGATCCAGCTCCAGGCCTTCACCCAGACCCAGCTCCAGGCCTTTACTCCACCCAGACCCAGCTCCAGGACTTTACTCCACCCAGACCCAGCTCCAGGCTTTCACCCAGACCCAGCTGCAGGACTTTACTCCACCCAGACCAGCTCCAGGCCTTTACTCCACCCAGACCCAGCTCCAGGCCTTTACTCCACCAGATCCAGCTCCAGGCTTTCACCCAGACCCAGCTCCAGACCTTTACTCCACCCAGACCAGCTCCAGGCCTTTACTCCACCCAGACCCAGTTCCAGACCTTTACTCCACCCAGACCCAGCTCCAGACCTTTACTCCACCCAGACCCAGCTCCAGGCCCTTTACCCAGACCCAGCTCCAGGCCTTTACTCCACCTAGACCCAGCTCCAGGCCTTTACTCCACCAGACCCAGCTCAATGCCTTCACCCAGACCCAGACTCTAACTATCCCTGAAAAGCCCCAGACCCAGCCTCTAAGTATCCCTGTAAAGCCCCAGACCCAGCCTCTAAGTATCCATGTAAAGCCCCAGACCCAGCCTCTAATTAGCCTTCTAAAGGCCCCAGACCAATCCTCTACCTATCCCTCTAAAGCCTCAGACCCAGCCTCTAACTATCCCTCTAAAGCCCCAGACCCAGCCTACTCTATACCTCTACAGCCCCCAGTCTGCTCTAGCCCTCTACCACCGTTAAAGTACCACCATTATGACATGACATTCTCAAACTTTTATTATAATTGTATCCTCCCCATGGAGCACTTTGCCTCCTGTGGCACTTTGCCTCCTAGGGCACTTTGCCTCCTAGGGCACTTTGCCTCCTAGGGCACTTTGCCTCCTGGAGCACTTTGCCTCCTGGAGCACTTTGCCTCCTGGAGCACTTTGCCTCCTCGAGCACTTTGCCTCCTGGAGCACTATGCCTCCTGGAGCACTATGCCTCCTGGAGCACTATGCCTCCTGGGAGACTTTACCTCCTGGGGCACTTTGCCTCCTGGGGCACTTTACCTCCTGGGGCACTTTGCCTCCTGGGGCACTTTACCTCCTGGAGCACTATGCCTCCTGGAGCACTTTGCCTCCTGGGGCACTTTGCCTCCTGGAGCACTATGCCTCCTGGAGCACTATGCCTCCTGGAGCACTATGCCTCCTGGGGGACTTGCCTCCTCGAGCACTTTGCCTCCTGGAGCACCATGCCTCCTGGAGCACTATGCCTCCTGGGGGACTTGCCTCCTGGAGCACTTTGCCTCCTGGAGCACTTTGCCTCCTGGAGCACTTTGCCTCCTGGAGCACTATGCTCCTGGAGCACTTTGCCTCCTGGAGCACTATGCCTCCTGGGGGACTTGCCTCCTGGAGCAACTATGCCTCCTGGAGCACTTTGCCTCCTGGAGCACTATGCCCTCTGGAGCACTTTGCCTCCTGGAGCACTTTGCTACTGGAGCACTTTGCCTCCTGGGGGACTTGCCTCCTCGAGCACTTTGCCTCCTGCAACCTTGAGAGGATGGATTTATAGAAATAGAGACAGTACTCCTTCTGCTACTTATTAACGGCCTCTTCTCCATCACAGAACATCCAGACCTCTTCCTCATCAGAAAATCCATGACCTCTTCTCCATCACAGAACACCAAGCCCTCTCCTCAATCACGACATCCAGACCCTTTCCTCATCACAGAACATCCAGACCTCTTCTCCATCACAGAACACCAAGCCCTCTTCCTCAATCACAGAACATCAGACCTCTTCTCCATCCACAGAACACCAAGGCCTCTTTCCTCATCACAGAACATCCAGACCTCTTATCCCAATCACAGAACATCCAGACCTATTCCTCAATCACAGAACATCCAGACCTCTTCCTCATCACAGAACATCCAGACCTCTTCTCCATCACAGAACATCCAGACCTCTTCCTCAATCACAGAACATCCAGACCTCTTCCTCATCACAGAACATCCAGACCTCTTCCTCATCACAGAACATCCAGACCTCTTCCTCATCACAGAACATCCAGACCTCTTCCTCAATCACAGAACATCCAGACCTCTTCCTCATCACAGAACATCCAGACCTCTTCCTCAATCACAGAACATCCAGACCTCTTCTCCATCACAGAACACCAAGGCCTCTTCCTCAATCACAGAACATCCAGACCTCTTCTCCATCACAGAGCATCCAGACCTCTTCCTCCATCACAGAACATCCAGACCTCTTCTCCATCACAGAACACCAAGGCCTCTTCCTCAATCACAGAACATCCAGACCTCTTCCTCATCACAGAACATCCAGACCTCTTCCTCAATCACAGAACACCAATGCCTCTTCTCCAACACAGAACACCAAGGCCTCTTCTCCATCACAGAACTTCAGCAAGGGAACCCACAAACCAACGACCATTTTTGGCAGTATTTCTCTCATGCCACAGCACCCACAAACCAACCACTCTTTCTGGTTGTAGTGGTTCTCTCAGACCACATTAACACCATCCTGTTCTGTACATCTTCCCAGAGTTATCCTCTTTCCTGTTGTTTCTAGTGGTCGAGGTTCTCTCAGACCACCACCATCCTGTTCTGTACCTCTTCCCAGAGATATCCTCTTTCCTGTTGTTTCTGGTGGTTGTGGTTCTCTCAGACCACATTAACACCATCCTGTTCTGTACCTCTTCCCAGAGATATCCTCTTTCCTGTTGTTTCTAGTGGTCGAGGTTCTCTCAGACCACATTAACACCATCCTGTTCTGTACCTCTTCCCAGAGTTATCCTCTTTCCTGTTGTTTCTAGTGGTCGAGGTTCTCTCAGACCACCACCATCCTGTTCTGTACCTCTTCCCAGAGATATCCTCTTTCCTGTTGTTTCTGGTGGTCGAGGTTCTCTCAGACCACCACCATCCTGTTCTGTACCTCTTCCCAGAGATATCCTCTTTCCTGTTGTTTCTGGTGGTCGAGGTTCTCTCAGACCACATTAACACCATCCTGTTCTGTACCTCTTCCCAGAGATATCCTCTTTCCTGTTGTTTCTGGTGGTAGTGGTTCTCTCAGACCACATTAACACCATCCTGTTCTGTACCTCTTCCCAGAGATATCCTCTTTCCTGTTGTTTCTAGTGGTCGAGGTTCTCTCAGACCAACACCATCCTGTTCTGTACCTCTTCCCAGAGATATCCTCTTTCCTGTTGTTTCTGGTGGTTGTGGTTCTCTCAGACCACATTAACACCATCCTGTTCTGTACCTCTTCCCAGAGATATCCTCTTTCCTGTTGTTTCTGGTGGTCGTGGTTCTCTCAGACCACATTAACACCATCCTGTTCTGTACCTCTTCCCAGAGATATCCTCTTTCCTGTTGTTTCTGGTGGTCGAGGTTCTCTCAGACCACATTAACACCATCCTGTTCTGTACCTCTTCCCAGAGATATCCTCTTTCCTGTGGTTTCTGGTGGTCGTGGTTCTCTCAGACCACATTAACACCATCCTGTTCTGTACCTCTTCCCAGAGATATCCTCTTTCCTGTTGTTTCTGGTGGTCGTGGTTCTCTCAGACCACATTAACACCATCCTGTTCTGTACCTCTTCCCAGAGATATCCTCTTTCCTGTGGTTTCTGGTGGTCGTGGTTCTCTCAGACCACATTAACACCATCCTGTTCTGTACCTCTTCCCAGAGATATCCTCTTTCCTGTTGTTTCTATTTTCATTCAAACGTTCCTCTTCTTTTCTTCTCCTGTTTGAAATAACACGTTAATAAATATTTGAAGCTCATTCCCCCAGGTTTGTCTGTCACATTATAATAGTAAAAGATGTATCATTCTCTGTATATAAAAAAAATGAAAGGCTCTATTCGTTAGTCTAAATGGAATGTGAATATTAAACAGTATATCCTATTTAACAGTCATATCAAGCTCTCTGCATGTTCATTCATTTTACATGTCATTTTATTTAATGGAAACCTACCAAGGTTTCACATAGACTGGAAGAGTTTGATAAATTCATCAGGAGGAACGACGGACTTAGGGCCTAAGCACCAGGCATCAGTCTATTACCTTGTCTGTCTGTCGGTCTGTCTGTCTGTCTGTCTGTCACTATAACTGTCTGTCTGTCTGTCTGTCTGTCTGTCTGTCTGTCTGTCTGTCTGTCTGTCTGTCTGTCTGTCTGTCTGTCACTATAACTGTCTGTCTGTCTGTCTGTCTGTCTGTCTGTCTGTCTGTCTGTCTGTCTGTCTGTCTGTCTGTCTGTCTGTCTGTCTGTCTGTCTGTCTGTCTGTCTGTCTGTCTGTCTGTCTGTCTGTCTGTCTGTCTGTCTGTCTGTCTGTCTGTCTGTCTGTCTGTCTGTCTGTCTGTCTGTCTGTCTGTCTGTCTGTCTGTTCAGTCAATCACCTCCTATCAAGTGAATTGAGCTGTGCATGCAGAGAGAGCCTATTCCCAGCTGTCACTCTC
>NW_022262894.1:50000-115722 GCF_002021735.2 Oncorhynchus kisutch | reverse complement strand
TAAAGGGGACAGCAGGACTACAGACAGAGCAGTAGAGGTGGTAGTACCTGGTTAGTCTCTATAAAGGGGACAGCAGGCTACAGACAGAGTCAGTAGAGGTGGTAGTACCTGGTTAGTCTGGTCTCTATAAAGGGGACAGCAGGCTACAGACA
This sequence comes from Oncorhynchus kisutch, assembly GCF_002021735.2. Taxonomy (NCBI): domain Eukaryota; kingdom Metazoa; phylum Chordata; class Actinopteri; order Salmoniformes; family Salmonidae; genus Oncorhynchus; species Oncorhynchus kisutch. The sequence continues at coordinate 115,570 of NW_022262894.1, read as the reverse complement.
GAGTCAGTGAGGTGGTAGTACCTGGTTAGTCTGGTCTCTATAAAGGGGACAGCAGGCTACAGACAGAGACAGTAGAGGGTGGTAGTACCTGGTTAGTCTGGTCTCTATAAAGGGGACAGCAGGCTACAGACAGAGACAGTAGAGGTGGTAGTACCTGGTTAGTCTGGTCTCTATAAAGGGGACACAGCAGGCTAAGACAGAGACAGTAGAGGTGGGTAGTACTGGTTAGTCTCTATAAAGGGGACAGCAGGCTAACAGACAGAGACAGTAGAGGTGGTAGTACTGGGTAGTCTCTATAAAGGGGACAGCAGGCTACAGACAGAGACAGTAGAGGGGTGGTAGTACCTGGTTAGTCTGGTCTCTATAAAGGGGACAGCAGGCTACAGACAGAGACAGTAGAGGTGGTAGTACCTGGTTAGTCTCTATAAAGGGGACAGCAGGCTACAGACAGAGACAGTAGAGGTGGTAGTACCTGGTTAGTCTCTATAAAGGGGACAGCAGGCTACAGACAGAGACAGTAGAGGTGGTAGTACCTGGTTAGTCTCTATAAAGGGGACAGCAGGCTACAGACAGAGACAGTAGAGGTGGTAGTACCTGGTTAGTCTGGTCTCTATAAAGGGGACAGCAGGCTACAGACAGAGACAGTAGAGGTGGTAGTACCTGGTTAGGTCTCTATAAAGGGGACAGCAGGCTACAGACAGAGACAGTAGAGGTGGTAGTACCTGGTTAGTCTGGTCTCTATAAAGGGGACAGCAGGCTACAGACGAGAGACAGTAGAGGTGGGTAGTACCTGGTTAGTCTGGTCTCATAAAGGGGACAGCAGGCTACAGACAGAGACAGTAGAGGTGGTAGTACCTGGGTCTGGTCTCTATAAAGGGGACAGCAGGCTACAGACAGAGACAGTAGAGGTGGTAGTACCTGGTTACTGGTCTCTATAAAGGGGACAGCAGGCTACAGACAGAGACAGTAGAGGTGGTAGTACTGGTTAGTCTGGTCTCATAAAGGGGACAGCAGGCTACAGACAGAGACAGTAGAGGTGGTAGTACTGGGTAGTCTGGTCTCTATAAAGGGGACAGCAGGCTACAGACAGAGACAGTAGAGGTGGTAGTACCTGGTTAGTCTGGTCTCTATAAAGGGGACAGCAGGCTACAGACAGAGACAGTAGAGGTGGTAGTACCTGGTTAGTCTCTATAAAGGGGACAGCAGGCTACAGACAGAGACAGTAGAGGTGGTAGTACCTGGTTAGTCTCTATAAAGGGGACAGCAGGCTACAGACAGAGACAGTAGAGGTGGTAGTACCTGGTTAGTCTGGTCTCTATAAAGGGGACAGCAGGCTACAGACAGAGACAGTAGAGGTGGTAGTACCTGGTTAGTCGGTCTCTATAAAGGGGACAGCAGGCTACAGACAGATCAGTAGAGGTGTAGTACCTGGTTAGTCTGGTGCTCTATAAAGGGTGACAGCAGCTACAGACAGAGACAGTAGAGGTGGTAGTACTGGTTAGTCTCTATAAGGGGACAGCAGGCTACAGACAGAGTCAGTAGAGGTGGTAGTACCTGGTTAGTCTCTATAAAGGGGACAGCAGGCTACAGACAGAGACAGTAGAGGTGGTAGTACCTGGTTAGTCTCTATAAAGGGGACAGCAGGCTACAGACAGAGACAGTAGAGGTGGTAGTACCTGGTTAGTCTGTCTCTATAAAGGGGACAGCAGGCTACAGACAGAGACAGTAGAGGTGGTGTGGTAGTACCTGGTTAGTCTCTATAAAGGGGACAGCAGGCTACAGACAGAGCAGTAGAGGTGGTAGTACCTGGTTAGTCTGGTCTCTATAAAGGGGACAGCAGGCTACAGACAGAGACAGTAGAGGTGGTAGTACCTGGTTAGTCTGGTCTCTATAAAGGGGACAGCAGGCTACAGACAGAGACAGTAGAGGTGGTAGTACCTGGTTAGTCTGGGTCTCTATAAAGGGGGACAGCAGGCTACAGACAGAGTCAGTAGAGGTGTAGTACCTGGTTTAGTCCTCTATAAAGGGGACAGCAGGCTACAGACAGAGTCAGTAGAGGTGGTAGTACCTGGTTAGTCCAATATAAAGGGGACAGCAGGCTACAGACAGAGACAGTAGAGGTGGTAGTACCTGGTTAGTCTGGTCTCTATAAAGGGGCAGCAGGCAACAGACATGAGACAGTAGAGGTGGTTAGAGAGTACATGGTTAGTCTCTATAAGGGATACAGCAGGCTAAAGACAGAGGACAGTAGAGTGGTAGTACCTGGTTTAGTCTGGCGTCTTCTATTAAAGGGGACAGCGGGCTACAGACAGAGACAGTAGGTGGTAGTACCTGGCTTAGTTCTATAAAGGGGACAGCAGGCTACAGACAGAGTCAACGAGGTGGTAGTACCGGGTTTTTAGTTTGGTCTCTATAAAGGGGACAGGCAGGCTACAGACAGGACAGTAAAGAGTGGTGTAGTACCTGGTTAGTCTGGTCTCTATAAAGGGGACAGACAGGCTACAGACAGACAGATACAGTAGAGGTGGGGAGTACCTTGTTAGTCTTATAAATGGGGGAACAGCAGGCTACAGACAGAGTCAGGTAGACGGTGGTAGTAACTGGTTAGTCGGTCTCTATTAACGGGGGACAGTAAGGGCTACAGGACAGGAACAGTAGAAGCGTGGTAGTACCTGGTTAGTCTGGTCTCTATAAGGGGACAGCAGGCTACAGACAGAGAGTCAGGAGAGGTGGTAGTACCTGGTTAGTCTGGGCTCGATAAAGGGGACAGCAGGCTACAGACAGAGACAGTAGAGGTGGTAGTACCTGGTTAGTCTATATAAAGGGGACGCAGGCTACAGGACAGAGTCACGTAGAGGTGGTTGGTAGTTACCTGGTAGTCTCTATAAAGGGGACAGCAGGCTCCAGACAGAGAGCAGTAGAGTGGTAGTACTGGTTAGTCTCTATAAAGGGGGACAGCAGGCTACAGACAGAGGACAGTAGGGTGGTAGGAGCCTGGTTAGTCTGGCTCTATAAAGGGGACAGCAGGCTACAGACAGAGACAGTAGAGGTGGTAGTACCTGGTTAGTCTCTATAAAGGGGACAGCAGGCTACAGACAGAGACAGTAGAGGTGGTAGTACCTGGTTAGTCTGGTCTCTATAAAGGGGGACAGCAGGCTACAGACAGAGACAGTAGAGGTGGTAGTACCTGGTTAGTCCTCTATAAACGGGACAGCAGGCTACAGACAGAGACAGTAGAGGTGGTAGTACCTGGTAGTCTGGTTCTATAAAGGGGACAGCAGGCTACAGACAAGACAGTAGAGGTGGTAGTACCTGGTTAGTCTGGTTCTATAAAGGGGACAGCAGGCTACAGACAGAGACAGTAGAGGTGGTAGTACCTGGTTAGTCTGGTCTCTATAAAGGGGACAGCAGGCTACAGACAGAGACAGTAGAGGTGGTAGTACCTGGTAGTCTGGTCTCTATAAAGGGGACAGCAGGCTACAGACAGAGACAGTAGAGGTGGTAGTACCTGGTTAGTCGGTCTCTATAAAGGGGACAGCAGGCTACAGACAGAGTCAGTAGAGGTTGGTAGTACCTGGTTAGTCGGTCCTCTATAAAGGGGACAGCAGGCTACAGACAGAGACAGTAGAGGTGGTAGTACCTGGTTAGTCTGGTCTCTATAAAGGGGACAGCAGGCTACAGACAGAGACAGTAGAGGTGGTAGTACCTTGGTTAGTCTCTATAAAGGGGACAGCAGGCTACAGACAGAGACAGTAGAGGTGGTAGTACCTGGTTAGTCTGGTCTCTATAAAGGGGACAGCAGGCTACAGACAGAGACAGTAGAGGTGGTAGTACCTGGTTAGGTCTCTATAAAGGGGACAGCAAGGCTACAGACAGAGACAGTAGAGGTGGTAGTACCTGGTTAGTCTGGTCTCTATAAAGGGGACAGCAGGCTACAGACAGAGACAGTAGAGGTGGTAGTACCTGGTTAGTCTCTATAAAGGGGACAGCAGGCTACAGACAGAGACAGTAGAGGTGGTAGTACCTGGTTAGTCTGGTCTCTATAAAGGGGACAGCAGGCTACAGACAGAGACAGTAGAGGTGGTAGTACCTGGTTAGTCTCTATAAAGGGGACAGCAGGCTACAGACAGAGTCAGTAGAGGTGGTAGTACCTGGTTAGTCTGGTCTCTATAAAGGGGACGCAGGGCTACAGACAGAGACAGTAGAGGTGGTAGTACCTGGTTAGTCTGGTCTATAAAGGGGACAGCAGGCTACAGACAGAGTCAGTAGAGGTGGTAGTACCTGGTTAGTCTGGTCTCTATAAAGGGGACAGCAGGCTACAGACAGAGACAGTAGAGGTGGTAGTACCTGGTTAGTCTGGTCTCTATAAAGGGGACAGCAGGCTACAGACAGAGTCAGTAGAGGTGGTAGTACCTGGTTAGTCTGGTCTCTATAAGGGGACAGCAGGCTACAGACAGAGACAGTAGATGGTGGTAGTACCTGGTTAGTCTCTATAAAGGGGACAGCAGGCTACAGACAGAGTCAGTAGAGGTGGTAGTACCTGGTTAGTCTCTATAAAGGGGACCAGCAGGCTACAGACAGAGTCAGTAGAGGTGGTAGTACCTGGTTAGTTCTGGTCTCTATAAAGGGGACAGCAGGCTACAGACAGAGACAGTAGAGGTGGTAGTACCTGGTTAGTCTGGTCTCTATAAAGGGGACAGCAGGCTACAGACAGAGTCAGTAGAGGTGGTAGTACCTGGTTAGTCTGGTCTCTATAAAGGGGACAGCAGGCTACAGACAGAGACAGTAGAGGTGGTAGTACCTGGTTAGTCTCTATAAAGGGGACAGCAGGCTACAGACAGAGTCAGTAGAGGTGGTAGTACCTGGTTAGTCTCTATAAAGGGGACAGCAGGCTACAGACAGAGACAGTAGAGGTGGTAGTACCTGGTTAGTCTGGTCTCTATAAAGGGGACAGCAGGCTACAGACAGAGACAGTAGAGGTGGTAGTACCTGTTAGTCTCTATAAAGGGGACAGCAGGCTACAGACAGAGACAGTAGAGGTGGTAGTACCTGGTTAGTCTCTATAAAGGGGACAGCAGGCTACAGACAGAGACAGTAGAGGTGGTAGTACCTGGTTAGTCTCTATAAAGGGGACAGCAGGCTACAGACAGAGACAGTAGAGGTGGTAGTACCTGGTTAGTCTGGTCTCTATAAAGGGGACAGCAGGCTACAGACAGAGACAGTAGAGGTGGTAGTACCTGGTTAGTCTCTATAAAGGGGACAGCAGGCTACAGACAGAGACAGTAGAGGTGGTAGTACCTGGTTAGTCTGGTCTCTATAAAGGGGACAGCAGGCTACAGACAGAGACAGTAGAGGTGGTAGTACCTGGTTAGTCTGGTCTCTATAAAGGGGACAGCAGGCTACAGACAGAGACAGTAGAGGTGGTAGTACCTGGTTATCTGGTCTCTATAAAGGGGACAGCAGGCTACAGACAGAGACAGTAGAGGTGGTAGTACCTGGTTAGTCTGGTCTCTATAAAGGGGACAGCAGGCTACAGACAGAGACAGTAGAGGTGGTAGTACCTGGTTAGTCTGGTCTCTATAAAGGGGACAGCAGGCTACAGACAGAGACAGTAGAGGTGGTAGTACCTGGTTAGTCTGGTCTCTATAAAGGGGACAGCAGGCTACAGACAGAGTCAGTAGAGGTGGTAGTACCTGGTTAGTCTGGTCTCTATAAAGGGGACAGCAGGCTACAGACAGAGACAGTAGAGGTGGTAGTACCTGGTTAGTCTCTATAAAGGGGACAGCAGGCTACAGACAGAGTCAGTAGAGGTGGTAGTACCTGGTTAGTCTCTATAAAGGGGACAGCAGGCTACAGACAGAGACAGTAGAGGTGGTAGTACCTGGTTAGTCTCTATAAAGGGGACAGCAGGCTACAGACAGAGACAGTAGAGGTGGTAGTACCTGGTTAGTCTGGTCTCTATAAAGGGGACAGCAGGCTACAGACAGAGACAGTAGAGGTGGTAGTACCTGGTTAGTCTGGTCTCTATAAAGGGGGACAGCAGGCTACAGACAGAGTCAGTAGAGGTGGTAGTACCTGGTTAGTCTGGTCTCTATAAAGGGGACAGCAGGCTACAGACAGAGACAGTAGAGGTGGTAGTACCTGGTTAGTCTCTATAAAGGGGACAGCAGGCTACAGACAGAGTCAGTAGAGGTGGTAGTACCTGGTTAGGTCTCTATAAAGGGGACAGCAGGCTACAGACAGAGACAGTAGAGGTGGTAGTACCTGGTTAGTCTCTTATACACATCTAGATGTGTATAAAGGGGACAGGCAGGCTACAGACAGAGACAGTAGAGGTGGTAGTACCTGGTTAGTCTGGTCTCTATAAAGGGGACAGCAGGCTACAGACAGAGACAGTAGAGGTGGTAGTACCTGGTTAGTCTCTATAAAGGGGACAGCAGGCTACAGACAGAGTCAGTAGAGGTGGTAGTACCTGGTTAGTCTGGTCTCTATAAAGGGGACAGCAGGCTACAGACAGAGACAGTAGAGGTGGTAGTACCTGGTTAGTCTGGTCTCTATAAAGGGGACAGCAGGCTACAGACAGAGACAGTAGAGGTGGTAGTACCTGGTTAGTTGGTCTCTATAAAGGGGACAGCAGGCTACAGACAGAGACAGTAGAGGTGTTAGTACCTGGTTAGTCTGGTCTATATAAAGGGACAGCAGGCTACAGACAGAGTCAGTAGAGGTGGTAGTACCTGGTTAGTCAATATAAAGGGGACAGCAGGCTACAGACAGAGACAGTAGAGGTGGTAGTACCTGGTAGTCTGGTCTCTATAAGGGGCAGCAGGCTACAGACAGAGACAGTAGAGGTGGTAGTACCTGGTTAGTCTCTATAAAGGGGACAGCAGGCTACAGACAGAGACAGTAGAGGTGGTAGTACCTGGTTAGTCTGGTCTCTATAAAGGGGACAGCAGGCTACAGACAGAGACAGTAGAGGTGGTAGTACCTGGTTAGTCTGGTCTCTATAAAGGGGACAGCAGGCTACAGACAGAGTCAGTAGAGGTGGTAGTACCTGGTTAGTCTGGTCTCTATAAAGGGGACAGCAGGCTACAGACAGAGACAGTAGAGGTGGTAGTACCTGGTTAGTCTGGTCTCTATAAAGGGGACAGCAGGCTACAGACAGAGACAGTAGAGGTGGTAGTACCTGGTTAGTCTCTATAAAGGGGACAGCAGGCTACAGACAGAGTCAGTAGAGGTGGTAGTACCTGGTTAGTCTGGTCTCTATAAAGGGGACAGCAGGCTACAGACAGAGACAGTAGAGGTGGTAGTACCTGGTTAGTCTGGTCTCTATAAAGGGGACAGCAGGCTACAGACAGAGTCAGTAGAGGTGGTAGTACCTGGTTAGTCTGGTCTCTATAAAGGGGACAGCAGGCTACAGACAGAGACAGTAGAGGTGGTAGTACCTGGTTAGTCTTCTCTATAAAGGGGGACAGCAGGCTACAGACAGAGTCAGTAGAGGTGGTAGTACCTGGTTAGTCTGGTCTCTATAAAGGGGACAGCAGGCTACAGACAGAGACAGTAGAGGTGGTAGTACCTGGTTAGTCTCTATAAAGGGGACAGCAGGCTACAGACAGAGACAGTAGAGGTGGTAGTACCTGGTTAGTCTGGTCTCTATAAAGGGGACAGCAGGCTACAGACAGAGACAGTAGAGGTGGTAGTACCTGGTTAGTCTCTATAAAGGGGACAGCAGGCTACAGACAGAGACAGTAGAGGTGGTAGTACCTGGTTAGTCTGGTCTCTATAAAGGGGACAGCAGGCTACAGACAGAGACAGTAGAGGTGGTAGTACCTGGTTAGTCTGGTCTCTATAAAGGGGACAGCAGGCTACAGACAGAGACAGTAGAGGTGGTAGTACCTGGTTAGTCTCTATAAAGGGGACAGCAGGCTACAGACAGAGACAGTAGAGGTGGTAGTACCTGGTTAGTCTGGTCTCTATAAAGGGGACAGCAGGCTACAGACAGAGACAGTAGAGGTGGTAGTACCTGGTTAGTCTGGTCTCTATAAAGGGGACAGCAGGCTACAGACAGAGTCAGTAGAGGTGGTAGTACCTGGTTAGTCTGGTCTCTATAAAGGGGACAGCAGGCTACAGACAGAGACAGTAGAGGTGGTAGTACCTGGTTAGTGTCTCTATAAAGGGGACAGCAGGCTACAGACAGAGACAGTAGAGGTGGTAGTACCTGGTTAGTCTCTATAAGGGGACAGCAGGCTACAGACAGAGACAGTAGAGGTGGTAGTACCTGGTTAGTCTGGTCTCTATAAAGGGGACAGCAGGCTACAGACAGAGACAGTAGAGGTGGTAGTACCTGGTTAGTCTCTTATACACATCTAGATGTGTATAAGAGACAGCTATAAAGGGGACAGCAGGCTACAGACAGAGACAGTAGAGGTGGTAGTACCTGGTTAGTCTGGTCTCTATAAAGGGGACAGCAGGCTACAGACAGAGACAGTAGAGGTGGTAGTACCTGGTTAGTCTGGTCTCTATAAAGGGGACAGCAGGCTACAGACAGAGACATAGAGGTGGTAGTACCTGGTTAGTCTGGTCTCTATAAAGGGGACAGCAGGCTACAGACAGAGACAGTAGAGGTGGTAGTACCTGGTTAGTCTGGTCTCTATAAAAGGGACAGCAGGCTACAGACAGAGTCAAGTAGAGGTGGTAGTACCTGGTTAGTCTGGTCTCTATAAAGGGGACAGCAGGCTACAGACAGAGTCAGTAGAGGTGGTAGTACCTGGTTAGTCTGTCCTATAAAGGGGGACAGCAGGCTACAGAACAGAGATCAGTAGAGGTGGTAGTAACTGGTTAGTCTCTATAAGGGGACAGCAGGCTACAGACAGAGACAGTAGAGGTGGTAGTACCTGGTTAGTCTGGTCTCTATAAAGGGGGACAGCAGGCTACAGACAGAGGACAGTAGAGGTGGTAGTACCTGGTTAGTCTGGTCTCTATAAAGGGGACAGCAGGCTACAGACAGAGTACAGTAGAGGTGGTAGTACCTGGTTTAGTCGGTCTCTATAAAGGGGACAGCAGGCTACAGACAGAGTCAGTAGAGGTGGTAGTACCTGGTTAGTGGTCTCTATAAAGGGGACAGCAGGCTACAGACAGAGACAGTAGAGGTGGTAGTACCTGGTTAGTCTGGTCTCTATAAAGGGGACAGCAGGCTACAGACAGAGACAGTAGAGGTGGTAGTACCTGGTTAGTCTGGTCTCTATAAAGGGGACAGCAGGCTACAGACAGAGACAGTAGAGGTGGTAGTACCTGGTTAGTCTGTCTCTATAAAGGGGACAGCAGGCTACAGACAGAGTCAGTAGAGGTGGTAGTACCTGGTTAGTCTCTATAAAGGGGACAGCAGGCTACAGACAGAGACAGTAGAGGTGGTAGTACCTGGTTAGTCTGGTCTCTATAAGGGGACAGCAGGCTACAGACAGAGACAGTAGAGGTGGTAGTACCTGGTTAGTCTGGTCTCTATAAAGGGGACAGCAGGCTACAGACAGAGACAGTAGAGGTGGTAGTACCTGGTTAGTCTGGTCTCTATAAAGGGGACAGCAGGCTACAGACAGAGTCAGTAGAGGTGGTAGTACCTGGTTAGTCTCTATAAAGGGGACAGCAGGCTACAGACAGAGTCAGTAGAGGTGGTAGTACCTGGTTAGGTCTCTATAAAGGGGACAGCAGGCTACAGACAGAGACAGTAGAGGTGGTAGTACCTGGTTAGTCTGGTCTCTATAAAGGGGACAGCAGGCTACAGACAGAGACAGTAGAGGTGGTAGTACCTGGTTAGTTGGTCTCTATAAAGGGACAGCAGGCTACAGACAGAGTACAGTAGAGGTGGTAGTACCTGGTTAGTCTGGTCTCTAAAGGGGGACAGCAGGCTACAGACAGAGACAGTAGAGGTGGTAGTACCTGGTTAGTCTGGTCTCTATAAAGGGGACAGCAGGCTACAGACAGAGTACAGTAGAGGTGGTAGTACCTGGTTAGTCTGGTCTCTATAAAGGGGACAGCAGGCTACAGACAGAGACAGTAGAGGTGGTAGTACCTGGTTAGTCTCTATAAAGGGGACAGCAGGCTACAGACAGAGACAGTAGAGTGGTAGTACCTGGTTAGTCTGGTCTATATAAAGGGGACAGCAGGCTACAGACAGAGACAGTAGAGGTGGTAGTACCTGGTTAGTCTGGTCTCTATAAAGGGGACAGCAGGCTACAGACAGAGACAGTAGAGGTGGTAGTACCTGGTTAGTCTGTCTCTATAAAGGGGACAGCAGGCTACAGACAGAGACAGTAGAGGTGGTAGTACCTGGTTAGTCTGGTCTCTATAAAGGGGACAGCAGGCTACAGACAGAGTCAGTAGAGGTGGTAGTACCTGGTTAGTCTGGTCTCTATAAAGGGGACAGCAGGCTACAGACAGAGACAGTAGAGGTGGTAGTACCTGGTTAGTCTGGTCTCTATAAAGGGGACAGCAGGCTACAGACAGAGTACAGTAGAGGTGGTAGTACCTGGTTATCTGTCTCTATAAAGGGGACAGCAGGCTACAGACAGAGACAGTAGAGGTGGTAGTACCTGGTTAGTCTGGTCTCTATAAAGGGGACAGCAGGCTACAGACAGAGACAGTAGAGGTGGTAGTACCTGGTTAGTCTCTATAAAGGGGACAGCAGGCTACAGACAGAGTCAGTAGAGGTGGTAGTACCTGGTTAGTCTCTATAAAGGGGACAGCAGGCTACAGACAGAGACAGTAGAGGTGGTAGTACCTGGTTAGTCTGGTCTCTATAAAGGGGACAGCAGGCTACAGACAGAGACAGTAGAGGTGGTAGTACCTGGTTAGTCTCTATAAAGGGGACAGCAGGCTACAGACAGAGACAGTAGAGGTGGTAGTACCTGGTTAGTCTGGTCTCTATAAAGGGGACAGCAGGCTACAGACAGAGTCAGTAGAGGTGGTAGTACCTGGTTAGTCAATATAAAGGGGACAGCAGGCTACAGACAGAGACAGTAGAGGTGGTAGTACCTGGTTAGTCTGGTCTCTATAAAGGGGACAGCAGGCTACAGACAGAGACAGTAGAGGTGGTAGTACCTGGTTAGTCTCTATAAAGGGGACAGCAGGCTACAGACAGAGACAGTAGAGGTGGTAGTACCTGGTTAGTCTGGTCTCTATAAAGGGGACAGCAGGCTACAGACAGAGACAGTAGAGGTGGTAGTACCTGGTTAGGTCTCTATAAAGGGGACAGCAGGCTACAGACAGAGTCAGTAGAGGTGGTAGTACCTGGTTAGTCTGGTCTCTATAAAGGGGACAGCAGGCTACAGACAGAGACAGTAGAGGTGGTAGTACCTGGTTAGTCTGGTCTCTATAAAGGGGACAGCAGGCTACAGACAGAGACAGTAGAGGTGGTAGTACCTGGTTAGTCTCTATAAAGGGGACAGCAGGCTACAGACAGAGTCAGTAGAGGTGGTAGTACCTGGTTAGTCTGGTCTCTATAAAGGGGACAGCAGGCTACAGACAGAGACAGTAGAGGTGGTAGTACCTGGTTAGTCTGGTCTATATAAAGGGGACAGCAGGCTACAGACAGAGTCAGTAGAGGTGGTAGTACCCTGGTTAGTCTGGTCTATATAAAGGGGACAAGCAGGCTACAGACAGAGACAGTAGAGGTGGTAGTACCTGGTTAGTCTCTATAAAGGGGACAGCAGGCTACAGACAGAGTCAGTAGAGGTGGTAGTACCTGGTTAGTCTGGTCTCTATAAAGGGACAGGCAGGGCTACAGACAGAGACAGTAGAGGTGGTAGTACCTGGTTAGTCTGGTCTCTATAAAGGGGACAGCAGGCTACAGACAGAGACAGTAGAGGTGGTAGTACCTGGTTAGTTGGTCTCTATAAGGGGACAGCAGGCTACAGACAGAGACAGTAGAGGTGGTAGTACCTGGTTAGTCTGGTCTCTATAAAGGGGACAGCAGGCTACAGACAGAGACAGTAGAGGTGGTAGTACCTGGTTAGGTCTCTATAAAGGGGACAGCAGGCTACAGACAGAGTCAGTAGAGGTGGTAGTACCTGGTTAGTCTCTATAAAGGGGACAGCAGGCTACAGACAGAGACAGTAGAGGTGGTAGTACCTGGTTAGTCTGGTCTCTATAAAGGGGACAGCAGGCTACAGACAGAGACAGTAGAGGTGGTAGTACCTGGTTAGTCTCTATAAAGGGGACAGCAGGCTACAGACAGAGACAGTAGAGGTGGTAGTACCTGGTTAGTCTCTATAAAGGGGACAGCAGGCTACAGACAGAGACAGTAGAGGTGGTAGTACCTGGTTAGTCTCTATAAAGGGGACAGCAGGCTACAGACAGAGACAGTAGAGGTGGTAGTACCTGGTTAGTCTGGTCTCTATAAAGGGGACAGCAGGCTACAGACAGAGACAGTAGAGGTGGTAGTACCTGGTTAGTCTCTATAAAGGGGACAGCAGGCTACAGACAGAGACAGTAGAGGTGGTAGTACCTGGTTAGTCTGGTCTCTATAAAGGGGACAGCAGGCTACAGACAGAGACAGTAGAGGTGGTAGTACCTGGTTAGTCTGGTCTCTATAAAGGGGACAGCAGGCTACAGACAGAGACAGGTAGAGTTGTAGTACCTGGTTAGTCTGGTCTCTATAAAGGGGACAGCAGGCTACAGACAGAGACAGTAGAGGTGGTAGTACCTGGTTAGTCTGCGTCTCTATAAAGGGGACAGCAGGCCTACAGGACAGAGACAGTAGAGGTGGTAGTACCTGGTTTAGTTCGGTCTCTATAAAGGGGACAGCAGGCTACAGACAGAGACAGTAGAGGTGGTAGTACCTGGTTAGTCTGGTCTCTATAAAGGGGACAGCAGGCTACAGACAGAGTCAGTAGAGGTGGTAGTACCTGGTTAGTCTGGTCTCTATAAAGGGGACAGCAGGCTACAGACAGAGACAGTAGAGGTGGTAGTACCTGGTTAGGTCTCTATAAAGGGGACAGCAGGCTACAGACAGAGTCAGTAGAGTGGTAGTACCTGGTTAGTCTCTATAAAGGGGACAGCAGGCTACAGACAGAGTCAGTAGAGGTGGTAGTACCTGGTTAGTCTGGTCTCTATAAAGGGGACAGCAGGCTACAGACAGAGACAGTAGAGGTGGTAGTACCTGGTTAGTCTGGTCTCTATAAAGGGGACAGCAGGCTACAGACAGAGTCAGTAGAGGTGGTAGTACCTGGTTAGGTCTCTATAAAGGGGACAGCAGGCTACAGACAGAGACAGTAGAGGTGGTAGTACCTGGTTAGTCTCTAATAAAGGGGACAGCAGGCTACAGACAGAGTCAGTAGAGGTGGTAGTACCTGGTTAGTCTCTATAAAGGGGACAGCAGGCTACAGACAGAGACAGTAGAGGTGTAGTACCTGGTTAGTGGTCTCTATAAAGGGGACAGCAGGCTACAGACAGAGACAGTAGAGGTGGTAGTACCTGGTTAGTCTGGTCTCTATAAAGGGGACAGCAGGCTACAGACAGAGACAGTAGAGGTGGTAGTACCTGGTTAGTCTGGTCTCTATAAAGGGGACAGCAGGCTACAGACAGAGTACAGTAGAGGTGGTAGTACCTGGTTAGTCTGGTCTCTATAAAGGGGACAGCAGGCTACAGACAGAGACAGTAGAGGTGGTAGTACCTGGTTAGTCTGGTCTCTATAAAGGGGACAGCAGGCTACAGACAGAGACAGTAGAGGTGGTAGTACCTGGTTAGTCTGGTCTCTATAAAGGGGACAGCAGGCTACAGACAGAGTCAGTAGAGGTGGTAGTACCTGGTTAGTCTGGTCTCTATAAAGGGGACAGCAGGCTACAGAAAGAGACAGTAGAGGTGGTAGTACCTGGTTAGTCTCTATAAAGGGGACAGCAGGCTACAGACAGAGTCAGTAGAGGTGGTAGTACCTGGTTAGTCTGGTCTCTATAAAGGGGACAGCAGGCTACAGACAGAGACAGTAGAGGTGGTAGTACCTGGTTAGTCTGGTCTCTATAAAGGGGACAGCAGGCTACAGACAGAGACAGTAGAGGTGGTAGTACCTGGTTAGTCTGGTCTCTATAAAGGGGACAGCAGGCTACAGACAGAGACAGTAGAGGTGGTAGTACCTGGTTAGTCCTGGTCTCTATAAAGGGGACAGCAGGCTACAGACAGAGTACAGTAGAGGTGGTAGTACCTGGTTAGTCTCTATAAAGGGGACAGCAGGCTACAGACAGAGTACAGTAGAGGTGGTAGTACCTGGTTAGTCTGGTCTCTATAAAGGGGACAGCAGGCTACAGACAGAGACAGTAGAGGTGGTAGTACCTGGTTAGTCTGCTCTATAAAGGGGACAGCAGGCTACAGACAGAGTACAGTAGAGGTGGTAGTACCTGGTTAGTCTGGTCTCTATAAAGGGGACAGCAGGCTACAGACAGAGACAGTAGAGGTGGTAGTACTGGTTAGTCTCTATAAAGGGGACAGCAGGCTACAGACAGAGTCAGTAGAGGTGGTAGTACCTGGTTAGTCTGGTCTCTATAAAGGGGACAGCAGGCTACAGACAGAGACAGTAGAGGTGTAGTACCTGGTTAGTCTCTATAAAGGGGACAGGCAGGCTACAGACAGAGACAGTAGAGGTGGTAGTACCTGGTTATGTCTGGTTCTCTATAAAGGGGACAGCAGGCTACAGACAGAGACAGTAGAGGTGGTAGTACCTGGTTAGTCTCTATAAAGGGGACAGCAGGCTACAGACAGAGACAGTAGAGGCTGGTAGTACCTGGTTAGTCTGGTCTCTATAAAGGGGACAGCAGGCTACAGACAGAGACAGTAAGAGGTGGTAGTACCTGGTTAGTCTGTTCTCTATAAAGGGGACAGCAGGCTACAGACAGAGACAGTAGAGGTGGTAGTACCTGGTTAGTCTGGTCTCTATAAAGGGGACAGCAGGCTACAGACAGAGTCAGTAGAGGTGTTATGTACCTGGTTAGTCCTGGTCTCTATAAAGGGGACAGCAGGCTACAGACAGAGACAGTAGAGGTGGTAGTACCTGGTTAGTCTGTCTCTATAAAGGGACAGCAGGCTACAGACAGAGTACAGTAGAGGTGGGTATTACCTTGGTTAGTTGCTCTATAAAGGGGACAGCAGGCTACAGACAGAGACAGTAGAGGTGGTAGTACCTGGTTAGTCTCTATAAAGGGGACAGCAGGCTACAGACAGAGACAGTAGAGGTGGTAGTACCTGGTTAGTCTGGTCTCTATAAAGGGGACAGCAGGCTACAGACAGAGACAGTAGAGGTGGTAGTACCTGGTTAGGTCTGCTATAAAGGGGACAGCAGGGCTACAGACAGAGACAGTAGAGGTGGTAGTACCTGGTTAGTCTGGTCTCTAAAGGGGAAGCAGGCTACAGACAGAGACAGTAGAGGTGGTAGTACCTGGTTAGTCTCTCTATAAGGGGACAGCAGGCTACAGACAGAGTCAGTAGAGGTGGTAGTACCTGGTTAGTCTGGTCTCTATAAAGGGGACAGCAGGCTACAGACAGAGACAGTAGAGGTGGTAGTACCTGGTTAGTCTGGTCTCTATAAAGGGGACAGCAGGCTACAGACAGAGACAGTAGAGGTGGTAGTACCTGGTTAGTCTCTATAAAGGGACAGCAGGCTACAGACAGAGTCAGTAGAGGTGGTAGTACCTGGTTAGTCTGGTCTCTATAAAGGGGGACAGCAGGCTACAGACAGAGACAGTAGAGGTGGTAGTACCTGGTTAGTCTGGTCTCTATAAAGGGGACAGCAGGCTACAGACAGAGTCAGTAGAGGTGGTAGTACCTGGTTAGTCTGGTCTCTATAAAGGGGACAGCAGGCTACAGACAGAGACAGTAGAGGTGGTTAGTACCTGGTTAGTCCTCTATAAAGGGGACAGCAGGCTACAGACAGAGTCAGTAGAGGTGGTAGTACCTGGTTAGTCTCTATAAAGGGGACAGCAGGCTACAGACAGAGTCAGTAGAGGTGGTAGTACCTGGTTAGTCTGGTCTCTATAAAGGGGACAGCAGGCTACAGACAGAGACAGTAGAGGTGGTAGTACCTGGTTAGTCTGGTCTCTATAAAGGGGACAGCAGGCTACAGACAGAGTCAGTAGAGGTGGTAGTACCTGGTTAGTCTGGTCTCTATAAAGGGGACAGCAGGCTACAGACAGAGACAGTAGAGGTGGTAGTACCTGGTTAGTCTCTATAAAGGGGACAGCAGGCTACAGACAGAGTCAGTAGAGGTGGTAGTACCTGGTTAGTCTCTATAAAGGGGACAGCAGGCTACAGACAGAGACAGTAGAGGTGGTAGTAACCTGGTTAGTCTGGTCTCTATAAAGGGGACAGCAGGCTACAGACAGAGACAGTAGAGGTGGTAGTACCTTGTTAGTCTCTATAAGGGGACAGCAGGCTACAGACAGAGACAGTAGAGGTGGTAGTACCTGGTTAGTCTCTATAAAGGGGACAGCAGGCTACAGACAGAGACAGTGGAGGTGGTAGTACCTGGTTAGTCTCTATAAAGGGGACAGCAGGCTACAGACAGAGACAGTAGAGGTGGTAGTACCTGGTTAGTCTGGTCTCTATAAAGGGGACAGCAGGCTACAGACAGAGACAGTAGAGGTGGTAGTACCTGGTTAGTCTCTATAAAGGGGACAGCAGGCTACAGACAGAGACAGTAGAGGCTGGTAGTACCTGGTTAGTCTGGTCTCTATAAAGGGGACAGCAGGCTACAGACAGAGACAGTAGAGGTGGTAGTACCTGGTTAGTCTGGTCTCTATAAAGGGGACAGCAGGCTACAGACAGAGACAGTAGAGGTGGTAGTACCTGGTTAGTCTGGTCTCTATAAGGGGACAGCAGGCTACAGACAGAGACAGTAGAGGTGGTAGTACCTGGTATATGTCTCTATAAAGGGGACAGCAGGCTACAGACAGAGACAGTAGAGGTGGTAGTACCTGGTTAGTCTGGTCTCTATAAAGGGGACAGCAGGCTACAGACAGAGACAGTAGAGGTGGTAGTACCTGGTTAGTCTGGTCTCTATAAAGGGGACAGCAGGCTACAGACAGAGTCAGTAGAGGTGGTAGTACCTGGTTAGTCTGGTCTCTATAAAGGGGACAGCAGGCTACAGACAGAGACAGTAGAGGTGGTAGTACCTGGTTAGTCTCTATAAAGGGGACAGCAGGCTACAGACAGAGTCAATAGAGGTGGTAGTACCTGGTTAGTCTGGTCTCTATAAAGGGGACAGCAGGCTACAGACAGAGACAGTAGAGGTGGTAGTACCTGGTTAGTCTGGTCTCTATAAAGGGGACAGCAGGCTACAGACAGAGACAGTAGAGGTGGTAGTACCTGGTTAGTCTCTATAAAGGGGACAGCAGGCTACAGACAGAGTCAGTAGAGGTGGTAGTACCTGGTTAGTCTGGTCTCTATAAAGGGGACAGCAGGCTACAGACAGAGACAGTAGAGGGTGGTAGTACCTGGTTAGTCTGGTCTCTATAAAGGGGACAGCAGGCTACAGACAGAGTCAGTAGAGGTGGTAGTACCTTGTTAGTCTGGTCTCTATAAAGGGGACAGCAGGCTACAGACAGAGACAGTAGAGGTGGTAGTACCTGGTTAGTCTCTATAAAGGGGACAGCAGGCTTACAGACAGAGTCAAGTTAGAGGGTAGGTAGTACCTGGTTAGTCTCTATAAAGGGGACAGCAGGCTACAGACAGAGACAGTAGAGAGGTGGTAGTACCTGGTTAGTCTCTATAAAGGGGACAGCAGGCTACAGACAGAGACAGTAGAGGTGGTAGTACCTGGTTAGTCTGGTCTCTATAAAGGGGACAGCAGGCTACAGGACCGAAGACAGTAGAGGTGGTAGTACCTGGTAGTCTCTATAAAGGGGACAGCAGGCTACAGACAGAGACAGTAGAGCTGGTAGTACCTGGTAGTCTTGTCTCTATAAAGGGGACAGCAGGCTACAGACAGAGACAGTAGAGGTGGTAGTACCTGGTTAGTCTGGTCTCTATAAAGGGGACAGCAGGCTACAGACAGAGACAGTAGATGGTGGTAGTACCTGGTTAGTCTGGTCTCTATAAAGGGGGACAGCAGGCTACAGACAGAGACAGTAGAGGTGGTAGTACCTGGTTAGTCTGGTCTCTATAAAGGGGACAGCAGGCTACAGACAGAGACAGTAGAGGTGGTAGTACCTGGTTAGTCTGGTCTCTATAAAGGGGACAGCAGGCTACAGACAGAGTCAGTAGAGGTGTTAGTACCTGGTTAGTCTGGTCTCTAATAAAGGGACAGCAGGCTACAGACAGAGACAGTAGAGGTGGTAGTACTGGTTAGTCTCTATAAAGGGGACAGCAGGCTACAGACAGAGTCAGTAGAGGTGGTAGTACCTGGTTAGTCAATATAAAGGGGACAGCAGGCTACAGACAGAGACAGGTAGAGGTGGTAGTACCTGGTTAGTCTGGTCTCTATAAAGGGGCAGCAGGCTACAGACAGAGACAGTAGAGGTGGTAGTACCTGGTTAGTCTCTATAAAGGGGACAGCAGGCTACAGACAGAGACAGTAGAGGTGGTAGTACCTGGTTAGTCTGGTCTCTATAAAGGGGACAGCAGGCTACAGACAGAGTCAGTAGAGGTGGTAGTACCTGGTTAGTCAATATAAAGGGGACAGCAGGCTACAGACAGAGACAGTAGAGGTGGTAGTACCTGGTTAGTCTGGTCTCTATAAAGGGGGGCAGCAGGCTACAGACAGAGACAGTAGAGGTGGTAGTACCTGGTTAGTCTCTATAAAGGGGACAGCAGGCTACAGACAGAGACCAGTAGAGGTGGTAGTACCTGGTTAGTCTGGTCTCTATAAAGGGGACAGCAGGCTACAGACAGAGACAGTAGATGGTGGTAGTACCTGGTTAGTCTCTATAAAGGGGACAGCAGGCTACAGACAGAGTCAGTAGAGGTGGTAGTACCTGGTTAGTCTGGTCTCTATAAAGGGGACAGCAGGCTACAGACAGAGACAGTAGAGGTGGTAGTACCTGGTTAGTCTGGTCTCTATAAAGGGGACAGCAGGCTACAGACAGAGTCAGTAGAGGTGGTAGTACCTGGTTAGTCTGGTCTCTATAAAGGGGACAGCAGGCTACAGACAGAGACAGTAGAGGTGGTAGTACCTGGTTAGTCTCTATAAAGGGGACAGCAGGCTACAGACAGAGTCAGTAGAGGTGGTAGTACCTGGTTAGTCTCTATAAAGGGGACAGCAGGCTACAGACAGAGTCAGTAGAGGTGGTAGTACCTGGTTAGTCTGGTCTCTATAAAGGGGACAGCAGGCTACAGACAGAGACAGTAGAGGTGGTTAGTACCTGGTTAGTCTGGTCTCTATAAAGGGGACAGCAGGCTACAGACAGAGTCAGTAGAGGTGGTAGTACCTGGTTAGTCTGGTCTCTATAAAGGGGACAGCAGGCTACAGACAGAGTCAGTAGAGGTGTTAGTACCTGGTTAGGCTGGTCTCTATAAAGGGGACAGCAGGCTACAGACAGAGACAGAGAGGTGGTAGTACCTGGTTAGTCTCTATAAAGGGGACAGCAGGCTACAGACAGAGTCAGTAGAGGTGGTAGTACCTGGTTAGTCAATATAAAGGGGACAGCAGGCTACAGACAGAGACAGTAGAGGTGGTAGTACCTGGTTAGTCTGGTCTCTATAAAGGGGGCAGCAGGCTACAGACAGAGACAGTAGAGGTGGTAGTACCTGGTTAGTCTCTATAAAGGGGACAGCAGGCTACAGACAGAGACAGTAGAGGTGGTAGTACCTGGTTAGTCTGGTCTCTATAAAGGGGACAGCAGGCTACAGACAGAGACAGTAGAGGTGGTAGTACCTGGTTAGTCTCTATAAAGGGGACAGCAGGCTACAGACAGAGTCAGTAGAGGTGGTAGTACCTGGTTAGTCTGGTCTCTATAAAGGGGACAGCAGGCTACAGACAGAGACAGTAGAGGTGGTAGTACCTGGTTAGTCTGGTCTCTATAAAGGGGACAGCAGGCTACAGACAGAGACAGTAGAGGTGGTAGTACCTGGTTAGTCTCTATAAAGGGGACAGCAGGCTACAGACAGAGTCAGTAGAGGTGGTAGTACCTGGTTAGTCTGGTCTCTATAAAGGGGACAGCAGGCTACAGACAGAGACAGTAGAGGTGGTAGTACCTGGTTAGTCTGGTCTCTATAAAGGGGACAGCAGGCTACAGACAGAGTCAGTAGAGGTGGTAGTACCTGGTTAGTCTGGTCTCTATAAAGGGGACAGCAGGCTACAGACAGAGACAGTAGAGGTGGTAGTACCTGGTTAGTCTCTATAAAGGGGACAGCAGGCTACAGACAGAGTCAGTAGAGGTGGTAGTACCTGGTTAGTCTCTATAAAGGGGACAGCAGGCTACAGACAGAGTCAGTAGAGGTGGTAGTACCTGGTTAGTCTCTATAAAGGGGACAGCAGGCTACAGACAGAGACAGTAGAGGTGGTAATACCTGGTTAGTCTGGTCTCTATAAAGGGGACAGCAGGCTACAGACAGAGTCAGTAGAGGTGGTAGTACCTGGTTAGTCTGGTCTCTATAAAGGGGACAGCAGGCTACAGACAGAGACAGTAGAGGTGGTAGTACCTGGTTAGTCTGGTCTCTATAAAGGGGACAGCAGGCTACAGACAGAGACAGTAGAGGTGTTAGTACCTGGTTAGTCTCTATAAAGGGGACAGCAGGCTACAGACAGAGACAATAGAGGTGGTAGTACCTGGTTAGTCTCTATAAAGGGGACAGCAGGCTACAGACAGAGACAGTAGAGGTGGTATTACCTGGTTAGTCCGGTCTCTATAAAGGGGACAGCAGGCTACAGACAGAGACAGTAGAGGTGGTAGTACCTGGTTAGTCTCTATAAAGGGGACAGCAGGCTACAGACAGAGACAGTAGAGGTGGTAGTACCTGGTTAGTCTGGTCTCTATAAAGGGGACAGCAGGCTGCAGACAGAGTCAATAGAGGTGGTAGTACCTGGTTAGTCTCTATAAAGGGGACAGCAGGCTACAGACAGAGACAGTAGAGGGTGGTAGTACCTGGTTAGTCTGGTCTCTATAAAGGGGACAGCAGGCTACAGACAGAGACAGTAGAGGTGGTAGTACCTGGTTAGTCTGGTCTCTATAAAGGGGACAGCAGGCTACAGACAGAGACAGTAGAGGTGGTAGTACCTGGTTAGTCTCTATAAAGGGGACAGCAGGCTACAGACAGAGACAGTAGAGGTGGTAGTACCTGGTTAGTCTGGTCTCTATAAAGGGGACAGCAGGCTACAGACAGAGTCAGTAGAGGTGGTAGTACCTGGTTAGTCTCTATAAAGGGGACAGCAGGCTACAGACAGAGACAGTAGAGCTGGTAGTACCTGGTTAGTCTGGTCTCTATAAAGGGGACAGCAGGCTACAGACAGAGACAGTAGAGGTGGTAGTACCTGGTTAGTCTGGTCTCTATAAAGGGGACAGCAGGCTACAGACAGAGACAGTAGAGGTGGTAGTACCTGGTTAGTCTGGTCTCTATAAAGGGGACAGCAGGCTACAGACAGAGACAGTAGAGGTGGTAGTACCTGGTTAGTCTGGTCTCTATAAAGGGGACAGCAGGCTACAGACAGAGACAGTAGAGGTGGTAGTACCTGGTTAGTCTGGTCTCTATAAAGGGGACAGCAGGCTACAGACAGAGACAGTAGAGGTGGTAGTACCTGGTTAGTCTGGTCTCTATAAAGGGGACAGCAGGCTACAGACAGAGTCAGTAGAGGTGGTAGTACCTGGTTAGTCTGGTCTCTATAAAGGGGACAGCAGGCTACAGACAGAGACAATAGAGGTGGTAGTACCTGGTTAGTCTCTATAAAGGGGACAGCAGGCTACAGACATAGTCAGTAGAGGTGGTAGTACCTGGTTAGTCTCTATAAAGGGGACAGCAGGCTACAGACAGAGTCAGTAGAGGTGGTAGTACCTGGTTAGTCTCTATAAAGGGGACAGCAGGCTACAGACAGAGACAGTAGAGGTGGTAATACCTGGTTAGTCTGGTCTCTATAAAGGGGACAGCAGGCTACAGACAGAGTCAGTAGAGGGTGGTAGTACCTGGTTAGTCTGGTCTCTATAAAGGGGACAGCAGGCTACAGACAGAGATAGTAGAGGTGGTAGTACCTGGTTAGTCTCTATAAAGGGGACAGCAGGCTACAGACAGAGACAATAGAGGTGGTAGTACCTGGTTAGTCTCTATAAAGGGGACAGCAGGCTACAGACAGAGACAGTAGAGGTGGTATTACCTGGTTAGTCTGGTCTCTATAAAGGGGACAGCAGGCTACAGACAGAGACAGTAGAGGTGGTAGTACCTGGTTAGTCTCTATAAAGGGGACAGCAGGCTACAGACAGAGACAGTAGAGGTGGTAGTACCTGGTTAGTCTGGTCTCTATAAAGGGGACAGCAGGCTGCAGACAGAGTCAATAGAGGTGGTAGTACCTGGTTAGTCTCTATAAAGGGGACAGCAGGCTACAGACAGAGACAGTAGAGGTGGTAGTACCTGGTTAGTCTGGTCTCTATAAAGGGGACAGCAGGCTACAGACAGAGACAGTAGAGGTGGTAGTACCTGGTTAGTCTGGTCTCTATAAAGGGGACAGCAAGCTACAGACAGAGACAGTAGAGGTGGTAGTACCTGGTTAGTCTGGTCTCTATAAAGGGGACAGCAGGCTGTAGATGTAACGGCTCTCTTCTATCTCCTCCTCTGACGAAGATGTAGAACAAGGATCGGATCAAAATGCAGCGTGATGATGATGCATGATATATTTTATTGACGGAAAACCTATACATACAGAAACTACAAAACTAACGAAATGAAATAATGAAAACCAGTAGGTTACCAGGACAGTGGTAGGTTACCAGGACAGTGGTAGGTTACCAGGACAGTGGTAGGTTACCAGGACAGTGGTAGGTTACCAGGACAGTGGTAGGTTACCAGGACTGGGTTATGTTTAACCTTCTGCTGAGGTTACCAGGACTGTAGACGGCAGGATGCAGCCCAGCGTCTGGTTGAATATATGCTAGAGGTGTGGCTGGACACTGACAGGACGGGAGGAGGGTGCCGTGTGTGTGTGTATGTGTGCACGGTGTTGTGAGTGTGTGTTTGAGAGTGTGGCTGTGTTTGCGGTCATTAAATAATCATCGAGCGTCTGACTTTGTTAAAATCAGATATGGTGAGGCCTCTTTGTCTCGTGGGTGACATTTTGATCTCTGCTTTGTCATTAGTCAGTGATGTGATGAAATTTCCATAGGGCTAATTCACCTGTCTGCTGACAACATCTTTCTTTTTTCTTTCCCGGAGACAACCGTCTTTAATATTTAGAGCAGTACTTTCTCCAATGCCCTTCAACTGTACGCTAGCCCTCCTGCCTGCAGTATTAATGTATTCTTAATGGGAGAGACTCTATAAACGAGACCGTGGCTCTTTAACGTGCTCCAGCATAGCTGTTATTCCCACGTTTAGCCATAATAGTCTTTATTACCTTTTCAATCATGTTCGGGCCCTGGTGTTAATTGTTCCACGGGCCAAGGACTTTGTTAACTGGGTCCTGATTTTGATTCCCTGGGGTGTTCTATGTCAGGTTTCATCGAGACTCGGGGAGGGAGTCTCCTTCCTCTCTCTCTCTCTCGTTTAGTTCTGGTTTTAACCAACAATTCTTTGATTGGATTAATGCTGCTGTTCTGTTTCATCTCCTTTCTACTGGGTTTGTTTCTGTGTGTTTGTAGCATGTAGTGTGTAGTGTGTAGTGTGTAGTGTATAGTGTATAGTGTATAGTGTGTAGTGTATAGTGTATAGTGTAGCGTGTAGTGTGTAGTGTATAGTGTATAGTGTAGCGTGTAGTGTGTATAGCATGTAGTGTGTAGTGTGTAGTGTATAGTGTATAGTGTAGCGTGTAGTGTGTATAGCATGTAGTGTGTAGTGTATAGTGTATAGTGTAGCGTGTAGTGTGTATAGCATGTAGTGTGTAGTGTGTAGTGTATAGTGTATAGTGTAGCGTGTAGTGTGTATAGCATGTAGTGTGTAGTGTGTAGTGTATAGTGTATAGTGTAGTGTGTAGTGTGTATAGCATGTAGTTGTGTAGTGTGTAGTGTATAGTGTATAGTGTATAGCATGTAGTGTGTAGTGTGTAGTGTATAGTGTATAGTGTAGTGTGTAGTGTGTATAGCATGTAGTGTGTAGTGTGTAGTGTATAGTGTATAGTGTATAGCATGTAGTGTGTAGTGTGTAGTGTATAGTGTATAGTGTATAGCATGTAGTGTGTAGTGTATAGTGTATAGCATGTAGTGTGTAGTGTATAGTGTATAGTGTAGCGTGTAGTGTGTATAGCATGTAGTGCGTAGTGTATAGTGTATAGTTTATAGTGTATAGCATGTAGTGTGTAGTGTATAGTGTATAGCATGTAGTGTGTAGTGTATAGTGTATAGTGTAGCGTGTAGTGTGTAGCGTGTAGCGTATAGCGTGTAGTGTACAGCGTATAGCGTGTAGTGTGTCGTGTGTAGTGTGTAGTGTGTAGTGTGCAGTGTGTAGTGTGTAGTGTGTAGTGTATAGTGTGCAGTGTGTAGTGTGTAGCTTGTTGTGTGTAGTGTGTAGTGTATTGTGTATAGTGTGCAGTGTGTAGTGTGTAGTGTGTAGTGTATAGTGTATAGTGTGTGTGCAGTTTGTAGTGTGTGGTGTGTAGTGTTTAGTATGTGTGTAGAGTGTGTGTAGTGTGTAGTGTGTGTGCAGTTTGTAGTGTGTAGTGTGTGTGCAGTTTGTAGTGTGTAGTGTATAGTGTATAGTTTATAGTGTGTAGTGTGTAGTGTGTAGTGTGTAGTGTGTTGTGTGTATGCAGAGTGTGTGTAGTGTGTGTAGTGTGTGTAGTGTGTAGTGTGTTGTGTGTTGTGTGTATGCAGAGTGTGTAGTGTAGAGTGTATAGTGTATAGTTTATAGTGTGTAGTGTATAGTGTATAGCATGTAGTGTGTAGTGTATAGTGTATAGTGTATAGCATGTAGTGTGTAGTGTGTAGTGTGTAGTGTATAGTGTATAGCATGTAGTGTGTAGTGTATAGTGTATAGCATGTAGTGTGTAGTGTATAGTGTATAGCATGTAGTGTGTAGTGTATAGTGTATAGTGTATAGTGTATAGCATGTAGTGTGTAGTGTATAGTGTATAGCATGTAGTGTGTAGTGTGTAGTGTATAGTGTATAGTGTAGCGTGTAGTGTGTAGCGTGTAGCGTATAGCGTGTAGTGTACAGTGTATAGCGTGTAGTGTGTCGTGTGTAGTGTGTAGTGTGTAGTGTGCAGTGTGTAGTGTGCCGCCTCTACACTCTAACCACTAGGCTACCTGCCTCCTCTACACTCTAACCACTAGGTTACCCTGCCGCCTCTACACTCTAACCACTAGGCTACCCTGCCTTTTTTTTATCTACTTTTACTCAGGTTTGACAATTGGGTACTTTTTCCACCACTGGTTGTGTGTGTGGTGTGTGTGTGTGTGTGTGTGTGTAGTGTGTGTGTGTGTGTGTGTGTGTGTGTGTGTGTGTGTGTGTGTGTGTGTGTAGTGTAGTGTAGTGTAGTGTGTGTGTGTGTGTGTGTAGTGTAGTGTAGTGTAGTGTAGTGTGTGTGTAGTGTTGTGTAGTGTACTGTAGTGTAGTGTGTGTGTGTGTGTGCGTGCGTGCGTGCGTGCGTGCGTGTGTGCGTGCGTGTGTGCGTGCGTGTGTGTGTGTGTGTGTGTGTGTGTGTGTGTGTGTGGTGTGTAATGTGCAATGCGCAGTGCGTGTGTGTGTGGTGTGTAGTGTGTAGTGTGTAGTGTGTAGTGTGCAGTGTGTAGTGTGTAGTGTGTAGTGTGCAGTGTGTAGTGTGTAGTGTGTAGTGTGTAGTGTGCAATGCGCAGTGTGTGTGTGGTGTGCAGTGTGCAGTGTGCAGTGTGTAGTGTGCAGTGTGTAGTGTGTAGTGTGTAGTGTGTAGTGTGCAATGCGCAGTGTGTGTGTGTGGTGTGCAGTGTGTAGTGTGTAGTGCGCAGTGTGTGTGTGCAGTGTGTAGTGTGTAGTGTGTAATGCGTGGTGTGGTGTGCAGGGTGTCTGTGTGTGTATGTGTGTGTGTGTGTGTGCGCGCGCACGCACACGCGTGTTTGTGTCTGTGTTCGCCATGCATCCCCCTCCACACAATATTTTCTAATTTTGATTTAATTAGATTTTCCAGCTATTATACACCCCCTTGGTTCTCCTCCATATTAGTCACATCTGTTACATCATTATAGTCCATTATCAGAGACAATTGTACCATAAAAAACACAGACAAATATCACCAGAGATAATCTGTTTCTGGATAGCAAAGAAATTAATGTTGATGACATGACCTCTTTGTGTGGACATCTTGTCTAGATGTTGTAATGTTGTTGAGATGATCTCTGGTACATCATGTTGTACGGTTGATAAGATGATATCTGGTTGTGGACATCATGTCTAGATGTTGTAATGTTGTTAAGATGATCTCTGGCTGTGGACATCATGTCTAGATGTTGTAATGTTGTTGAGATGATCTCTGGGTGTGGACATCATGTCTAGACAGATACCCGGATGTTTGTGCCTGATGCTGTCCACACCGCTGTCCTGGAGTGGGCACATTCCTTCAGGCTTGCCTGTCACCCAGGCTCTCGTCAGACCCTGGCCTTCGTGCGACAACGCTTTTGGTGGCCTACTATGGTTCCGGATGTTGCCGCGTTTGTTGCTGCCTGCACGATCTGCACACAGAAAAAAGACACCTCAGCAAGCTCCGACTGGCCCCATATATCACTGGATTTTGTCAATGGTCTCTCCCGTCTGAGGGCAACACTGCCATCCTGGCTATGGTCTACCGGTTTTCCAAAGCCGTCCACTTCATTCCTCTCCCCAAACTACCCTCGGCTTATGGTGCAGTCTTTTGGATCCACGGACTCCCGGTGGACATCGTCTCCGACTGGGGTTCAACGTTCTCATTCTGATTCTGGAAGGCATTCTACACGCTCTTTGGGTCTTCGGCCAGCCGTTCGTCCGGATTCCACCCCCAGTCTAACGGCCAGTCGGAGCGAGCCAACCAGGACTTAGGAACGACTCTGCTCTGCCTACGCCAACCCTACCACCTGGAGTCAGCAACTGGTATGAGTGTTCCTTGCGATATCAGCCTCCCTGCTTCCCTGAGCAAGAGGAGGAAGTCAGCAATCCCTCTGCTCAGATGTTCAACCGCTGCTGTCGCCATACCTGGAAGAGAGCCCGGGCCGCTCTGTTGAAGACCACTTCCAGATATAGGCAACAAGCAGATCACCACCGGACCCCGGCTCCACGCTATTGGCTCGGGCAGAGGGTATGGCTCTCCACCTGGGACATGCCCCTCCGGGTGGAGTCCGGCAAACTTTCCCCATTTCATCGGCCCATTCCCCATCTCTAGAGTCATTAGCCCCACTGCTGTTCATCTTTTATTACCCCGTACCCTCGGTATTCACCCTACGTTCCACGTGTCTAGGATTAGGCAAGTGTTTCACAGCCCTTTGTCTTCTGTTTCCAGGTCCAGCCTTCCTCCCCGTGTCATCGATGGCCATTCGACGTACACGGTGAGACAACTCCTGAGTGTTCGACCACGGTGCAGGGGTCTCCAGTACCTGGTTGACTGGGAGGGTTATGGCCCGGAGGAGAGGTGCTGGGTCCCCGCTAGAGACATCCTGGACACAGCCCTCATCGCCGACTTCCTCCGCCGGCAACCAGGCATGTACCCAGGTAGGATCCCAGGTATGCGCCCAGGTAGGATCCCAGGTATGCGCCCAGGTAGGATCCCAGGTATGCGCACAGGTAGGTTCCCAGGTATGTGCCCAGGTAGGATCCCAGGTATGTGCCCAGGTAGGATGCCAGGTTGCGCCCCTAGAGAGGGGGGGGGTACTGTCACACCCTGATCTGTTTCATCTGTCCTTGTGATTGACTCCACCTCCCTGCAGGTGTCGCTCATCTTCTCCATTATCCCCTGTGTATTTATACCTGTGTTCTCTGTTTGTCTGTTGCCAGTTCGTCTTGTTTGTCAAGTCAACCCGTGTTTTTGTGTCTCAGCTCCTGCTTTTCCCAGTCTCTCTTTTTCTTGCCCTCCTGGTTTTGAACCTTGCCTGACCTGACTCTGAGTCCGTGTGCCTGACCACTCTGCCTGCCCCTGAGCCTGAGCCTGCCTGCTGACCTGTACCTTTGCCCCACCTCTGGTTTACTGACCCCTGCCAGCCTTGACCTGTCTGTCTATTGCCTGCCCTGTTTGGATTATTAAACCATTCTTAATTCGATGTCTGCATCTGGGTCTTACCTTCATACCTGATAGATACAGGGAAGAGGTGTATATACCAGATACAGGGAAGAGGTATATACCAGATACAGGGGAGAGGTATATATATACCAGATACAGGGGAGAGGTATATATACCAGATACAGGGGAGAGGTATATATACCAGATACAGGGGAGAGGTATATACCAGATACAGGGGAGAGGTGTATACCAGATACAGGGAAGAGGTATATATATACCAGATACAGGGGAGAGGTATATACCAGATACAGGGGAGAGGTATATACCAGATACAGGGGAGAGGTATATACCAGATACAGGGGAGAGGTATATACCAGATACAGGGGAGAGGTATATACCAGATACAGGGGAGAGGTATATACCAGATACAGGGGAGAGGTATATACCAGATACAGGGGAGAGGTGTATACCAGATACAGGGGAGAGGTATATACCAGATACAGGGGAGAGGTGTATACCAGATACAGGGGAGAGGTATATACCAGATACAGGGGAGAGGTATATACCAGATACAGGGGAGAGGTATATACCAGATACAGGGGAGAGGTATATACCAGATACAGGGGAAGAGGTATATATATATATACCAGATACAGGGGAGAGGTATATATCAGATACAGGGGAGAGGTATATACCAGATACAGGGGAGAGGTATATACCAGATACAGGGGAGAGGTATATATATATATATACCAGATACAGGGGAAGAGGTATATACCAGATACAGGGGAGAGGTATATACCAGATACAGGGGAGAGGTGTATACCAGATACAGGGGAGAGGTATATATATATATACCAGATACAGGGGAGAGGTGTATATATGTATACCAGATACAGGGGAGAGGTATATACCAGATACAGGGGGAGAGGTGTATACCAGATACAGGGGAGAGGTGTATACCAGATACAGGGGAGAGGTGTATACCAGATACAGGGGAGAGGTATATATATATATACCAGATACAGGGGAGAGGTATATACCAGATACAGGGGGAGAGGTGTATACCAGATACAGGGGAGAGGTGTATACCAGATACAGGGGAGAGGTATATACCAGATACAGGGGAGAGGTATATATATACCAGATACAGGGGAGAGGTATATACCAGATACAGGGGAGAGGTATATATATATATACCAGATACAGGGGAGAGGTATATACCAGATACAGGGGAGAGGTATATACCAGATACAGGGGAGAGGTGTATACCAGATACAGGGGAGAGGTATATACCAGATACAGGGGAGAGGTGTATACCAGATACAGGGGAGAGGTATATATAATATACCAGATACAGGGGAGAGGTATATACCAGATACAGGGAGAGGTATATACCAGATACAGGGGAGAGGTATATACCAGATACAGGGGAGAGGTATATACCAGATACAGGGGAGAGGTATTACCAGATACAGGGGAGAGGTATATACCAGATACAGGGGAGAGGTTATACCAGAATACAGGGGAGAGGTGTATACCAGATACAGGGGAGAGGTATATACCAGATACAGGGGAGAGGTATATACCAGATACAGGGGAGAGGTATATACCAGATACAGGGGAGAGGTATATACCAGATACAGGGGAGAGGTGTATACCAGATCAGGGGAGAGGTATATACCAGATACAGGGGAGAGGTGTATACCAGATACAGGGGAGAGGTATATACCAGATACAGGGGAGAGGTATATACCAGATACAGGGGAGAGGTGTATACCAGATACAGGGGAGAGGTATATACCAGATACAGGGGAGAGGTGTATACCAGATACAGGGGAGATATATATACCAGATACAGGGGAGAGGTATATACCAGATACAGGGGAGAGGTATATACCAGATACAGGGGAGAGGTGTATACCAGATACAGGGGAGAGGTATATACCAGATACAGGGGAGAGGTATATACCAGATACAGGGGAGAGGTATATACCAGATACAGGGGAGAGGTATATATACCAGATACAGGGGAGAGGTGTATACCAGATACAGGGGAGAGGTATATACCAGATACAGGGGAGAGGTATATATACCAGATACAGGGGAGAGGTGTATATATATATACCAGATACAGGGGAGAGGTGTATATATATATACCAGATACAGGGGAGAGGTGTATACCAGATACAGGGGAGAGGTATATACCAGATACAGGGGAGAGGTATATATATACCAGATACAGGGGAGAGGTATATATATACCAGATACAGGGGAGAGGTATATATATACCAGATACAGGGGAGAGGTGTATATATATATACCAGATACAGGGGAGAGGTGTATACCAGATACAGGGGAGAGGTATATACCAGATACAGGGGAGAGGTATATACCAGATACAGGGGAGAGGTGTATACCAGATACAGGGGAGAGGTGTATACCAGATACAGGGGAGAGGTATATACCAGATACAGGGGAGAGGTATATACCAGATACAGGGGAGAGGTGTATACCAGATACAGGGGAGAGGTGTATATATATACCAGATACAGGGGAGAGGTGTATACCAGATACAGGGGAGAGGTATATACCAGATACAGGGGAGAGGTGTATACCAGATACAGGGGAGAGGTGTATATATATATATACCAGATACAGGGGAGAGGTGTATATATACCAGATACAGGGGAGAGGTATATACCAGATACAGGGGAGAGGTATATACCAGATACAGGGGAGAGGTATATACCAGATACAGGGGAGAGGTATATACCAGATACAGGGGAGAGGTATATACCAGATACAGGGGAGAGGTGTATATACCAGATACAGGGGAGAGGTATATACCAGATACAGGGGAGAGGTGTATATATATATACCAGATACAGGGGAGAGGTGTATACCAGATACAGGGGAGAGGTGTATACCAGATACAGGGAAGAGGTATATACCAGATACAGGGGAGAGGTATAGACCAGATACAGGGGAGAGGTATATACCAGATACAGGGGAGAGGTGTATATATACCAGATACAGGGGAGAGGTGTATACCAGATACAGGGGAGAGGTGTATATATATATACCAGATACAGGGGAGAGGTGTATACCAGATACAGGGGAGAGGTGTATACCAGATACAGGGAAGAGGTATATACCAGATACAGGGGAGAGGTATATACCAGATACAGGGGAGAGGTGTATATATATATACCAGATACAGGGGAGAGGTGTATACCAGATACAGGGGAGAGGTGTATACCAGATACAGGGAAGAGGTATATATATACCAGATACAGGTAAGAGGTGTATACCAGATACAGGGGAGAGGTGTATACCAGATACAGGGGAGAGGTATATACCAGATACAGGGGAGAGGTGTATACCAGATACAGGGGAAGAGGGGGGCTATTTGGTACTCAGGCCAACACTCAATGAAGAGATCAAGCAGTGTTAGTTATCATACATCACAGAGGGAGAACGCTGGAGAGATGTTGTTCTCCATCGCATGTCAAAGATCAGCCAATTTGTACCAGCCTCCTGCATACCTTTTCATAACCCCCCCCCCCCACCTCCCTCCCCCGGTGAGCTCAGTAATAGAAAGAGTTGGGATGCCTCTGATCTTTACATCTCACAGGCTGTAAGATCATCAGGAAAAACAACTTGTGTGTTAAAATACCCCAACTTTGATTTAACTAGGCAGGTAGCCTAGTGGTTAGAGGGGGAGGCAGGTAGCCTAGTGGTTAGAGAGGGGAGGCAGGTAGCCTAGTGGTTAGAGGGGGAGGCAGGTAGCCTAGTGGTTAGAGGGGAGGCAGGTAGCCTAGTGGTTAGAGGGGGAGGCAGGTAGCCTAGTGGTTAGAGAGGGGAGGCAGGTAGCCTAGTGGTTAGAGGTTGAGGCAGGTAGCCTAGTGGTTAGAGGGGAGGCAGGTAGCCTAGTTGTTAGAGGGGAGGCAGGTAGCCTAGTGGTTAGAGGGGGAGGCAGGTAGCCTAGTGGTTAGAGGGGAGGCAGGTAGCCTAGTGGTTAGAGGGGAGGCAGGTAGCCTAGTGGTTAGAGGGGAGGCAGTTAGCCTAGTGGTTAGAGGGGAGGCAGGTAGCCTAGTGGTTAGAGGGGAGGCAGGTAGCCTAGTGGTTAGAGGGGAGGCAGGTAGCCTAGTGGTTAGAGGGGAGGCAGTTAGCCTAGTGGTTAGAGGGGAGGCAGGTAGCCTAGTGGTTAGAGGGGAGGCAGGTAGCCTAGTGGTTAGAGGGGAGGCAGGTAGCCTAGTGGTTAGAGGGGAGGCAGGTAGCCTGGTGGTTAGAGGGGAGGCAGTTAGCCTAGTGGTTAGAGGGGAGGCAGGTAGCCTAGTGGTTAGAGGGGAGGCAGGTAGCCTAGTGGTTAGAGGGGAGGCAGGTAGCCTAGTGGTTAGAGGGGAGGCAGTTAGCCTAGTGGTTAGAGGGGAGGCAGGTAGCCTAGTGGTTAGAGGGGAGGCAGGTAGCCTAGTGGTTAGAGGGGAGGCAGGTAGCCTAGTGGTTAGAGGGGAGGTAGGTAGCCTAGTGGTTAGAGGGGAGGCATGTAGCCTAGTGGTTAGAGGGGAGGCAGGTAGCCTAGTGGTTAGAGGGGAGGCAGGTAGCCTAGTGGTTAGAGGGAGGCAGGTAGCCTAGTGGTTAGAGGGGAGGCAGGTAGCCTAGTGGTTAGAGGGGAGGCAGGTAGCCTAGTGGTTAGAGGGGAGGCAGGTAGCCTAGTGGTTAGAGGGGAGGCAGGTAGCCTAGTGGTTAGAGGGGAGGCAGGTAGCCTAGTGGTTAGAGGGGAGGCAGTTAGCCTAGTGGTTAGAGGGGAGGCAGGTAGCCTAGTGGTTAGAGGGGAGGCAGGTAGCCTAGTGGTTAGAGGGGGAGGCAGGTAGCCTAGTGGTTAGAGGGGGAGGCAGGTAGCCTAGTGGTTAGAGGGGAGGCAGGTAGCCTAGTGGTTAGAGGGGAGGCAGGTAGCCTAGTGGTTAGAGGGGAGGCAGGTAGCCTAGTGGTTAGAGGGGAGGCAGGTAGCCTAGTGGTTAGAGGGGAGGCAGGTAGCCTAGTGGTTAGAGGGGGAGGCAGGTAGCCTAGTGGTTAGAGGGGGAGGCAGGTAGCCTAGTGGTTAGAGGGGGGAGGCAGGTAGCCTAGTGGTTAGAGGGGAGGCAGGTAGCCTAGTGGTTAGAGGGGAGGCAGGTAGCCTAGTGGTTAAAGGGGAGGCAGGTAGCGTAGTGGTTAGAGGGGAGGCAGGTAGCCTAGTGGTTAGAGGGGAGGCAGGTAGCCTAGTGGTTAGAGGGGAGGCAGGTAGCCTAGTGGTTAGAGGGGAGGCAGGTAGCCTAGTGGTTAGAGGGGGGAGGCAGGTAGCCTAGTGGTTAGAGGGGGGAGGCAGGTAGCCTGGTGGTTAGAGGGGGGAGGCAGGTAGCCTAGTGGTTAGAGGGGGGAGGCAGGTAGCCTGGTGGTTAGAGAGGGGGGAGGCAGGTAGCCTGGTGGTTAGAGAGGGGGGTATGGTATGGAGAGTTGGGGTGATTTCAGGTACATTGTGTTATCTATCTAACTCCCCTCTACATAAAAGAGAATGTTCACAGTATTTGGACTATGGCCTCTGGGATGTTTAACATGTTTACGCTACCAAACACACAGAAACACTCTTTTTTTGAATCAAAAGGAATGAGAAATGTATCAAATATGATTGGATTCAGTCACAGGCAATGAACATCTTCTTAAGCATTGAAATGGACAAAGATGATATGATATATCATAATGAAGTCGCCAACCCAAAACCGCTCTAGCAAGGAGCAGAAGAGGTGAGTCATTTAGTTTGATTTTAAGATTATACTACCACCTCAGGACAGATGGCATTGCATTAGAAAAGGTCATTTCATTACGGAAGGTGATTTGGAAACAGCATAGTTTGATTCCAGTGTTCTCGAAGTACTAGTTTTACCCTAGTCCCAGACTGGTTGGTGGGTCCCTGCTTTGAAGCAGGCTGTAGTTCTACTCTGTACTTAACCAGTCTATTGATAAGACTCTCATGGCTTTGAAGCAGGCTGTAGTTCTTCTCTGTACTTAACCAGTCTATAGATAAGACTCTCATGGCTTTGAAGCAGGCTGTAGTTCTTCTCTGTACTTAACCAGTCTATAGATAAGACTCTCATGGCTTTGAAGCAGGCTGTAGTTCTACCCTTTTAGGCAGTCTATAGATGAGTACCCTCATCTTCTTCTTGGCTTTGAACCAGGCTGTAGTTCTACCCTATTAAGCAGTCTGTTGATAAGAGACTTCACCTCTCTCTCTTGGCTTTGAACCAGGCTATAGTTCTACCATATTAAGCAGTCTGTTGATAAGAGTCCTCTCCTCTTCTCCTCCTCATAGTAAGTCACTGTCTCCGTCTCAAATGGCTGCCATTGGAATGCAGCCCCCCGGATTCTCCATGTCATTTGAATGTATCACACCATTTTATAATGACCTCTAATTAACTCTGATCCATTTAGGACGTTATTAGCAGAAAGGGAAACGATGGCTTCGTCCTCTAAACTAAAGAGTTGGGAGACCAGCAGCTCGCTATCCCGAGCACCAAGCAAAAGCACTATAACGTCTTTGATGTCAGTTCAAAATGTCAGGGATTATACTTTTAGAACTATTTCTAGTGAGTTCAAATGAGATGAAGGAAATGGTTGAATGGTTTAAACTTTGAGATTGACTTGTAGTGGGCGCCACTACCGCATCAGAGAGTAGTACATGTCCCACAATGCAGCATCAATCCTACCCATCTCTTAAACACTGACCCACAGGCCTCACAGATTAGAGTCGATCCGTCAGGCTCCAGCAAATGCTGCACAAGCACACTAAAATGGATTTTCATCAACATTGAAGAGGGGTTCAAACACACCTTGGGTAACAACGAAGAGCTTCCCATCCCACAGGAGACATACATCCTGTTATACTACCAGACAGGAGACAAACATCCTGCTATACTACCAAACATACATCCTGTTATACTACCAGACAGGAGACAAACATCCTGCTATACTACCAGACAGGAGACATACATCCTGCTATACTACCAGACATACATCCTGTTATACTGCCAGACATACATCCTGTTATACTACCAGACATACATCCTGTTATACTACCAGACAGGAGACATACATCCTGTTATACTCCCAGACAGGAGACATACATCCTGTTATACCACCAGACATACATCCTGTTATACCACCAGACAGGAGACATACATCCTGTTATACCACCAGACATATATCCTGTTATACTACCAGACAGGAGACATAAATCCTGTTATACTCCCAGACAGGAGACATACATCCTGTTATACCACCAGACAGGAGACATTCATCCTGTTATACCACCAGACAGGAGACATACATCCTGTTATACTACCAGACATACATCCTGTTATACTACCAGACAGGAGACATACATCCTGTTATACTACCAGACATACATCCTGTTATACCACCAGACAGGAGACATACATCCTGTTATACTACCAGACATATATCCTGTTATACTACCAGACAGGAGACATAAATCCTGTTATACTCCCAGACAGGAGACATACATCCTGTTATACCACCAGACAGGAGACATTCATCCTGTTATACCACCAGACAGGAGACATACATCCTGTTATACTACCAGACATACATCCTGTTATACTACCAGACAGGAGACATACATCCTGTTATACTACCAGACGTACATCCTGTTATACCACCAGACAGGAGACATACATCCTGTTATACTACCAGACATACATCCTGTTATACTACCAGATATGCATCCTGTTATACCACCAGACAAGAGACATACACCCTGTTATACCACCAGACAGGAGACATACATCCTGTTATACTACCAGACATACATCCTGTTATACCACCAGAAAGGAGACATACATCATGTTATACTACCAGACATACATCCTGTTATACTACCAGACAGGAGACATACATCCTGTTATACTCCCAGACATACATCCTGTTATACCACCAGACATACATCCTGTTATACTACCAGACATACATCCTGTTATACCACCAGACATACATCCTGTTATACTACCAGACAGGAGACATACACCCTGTTATACTACCAGACATACATGCTGTTTTACCACCAGACATACATCCTGTTATACTACCAGACAGGAGACATACATCCTGTTATACCACCAGACAGGAGACATTCATCCTGTTATACCACCAGACAGGAGACATACATCCTGTTATACTACCAGACATACATCCTGTTATACCACCAGAAAGGAGACATACATCATGTTATACTACCAGACATACATCCTGTTATACTACCAGACAGGAGACATACATCCTGTTATACTCCCAGACAGGAGACATACATCCTGTTATACCACCAGACATACATCCTGTTATACCACCAGACATACATACTGTTATACTACCAGACATACATCCTGTTATACTACTAGACATGTATCCTGTTATACTACCAGACAGGAGACATACACCCTGTTATACTACCAGACATACATGCTGTTTTACCACCAGACATACATCCTGTTATACTACCAGACAGGAGACATACATCCTGTTATACTCCCAGACAGGAGACATACATCCTGTTATACTACCAGACAGGAGACATACATCCTGTTATACCACCAGACAGGAGACATACATCCTGTTATACTACCAGACATACATCC
This sequence comes from Oncorhynchus kisutch, assembly GCF_002021735.2. Classification (NCBI taxonomy): domain Eukaryota; kingdom Metazoa; phylum Chordata; class Actinopteri; order Salmoniformes; family Salmonidae; genus Oncorhynchus; species Oncorhynchus kisutch. The sequence continues at coordinate 78,619 of NW_022262894.1, read as the reverse complement.
TGTTATACTACCAGACAGGAGACATGCATCCTGTTATACTACCAGACATACATCCTGTTATACTACCAGACATACATCCTGTTATACCACCAGACAAACATCCTGTTATACCACCAGACATACATCCTGTTATACCACCAGACAGGTGACATACATCCTGTTATACTACCAGACATACATCCTGTTATACCACCAGACAGGAGACATACATCCTGTTATACTACCAGACATACATCCTGTTATACCACCAGACAGGAGACATACATCCTGTTATACCACCAGACAGGAGACATACATCCTGTTATACTACCAGACATACATCCTGTTATACCGCCAGACAGGAGACATACATCCTGTTATACTACCAGACAGGAGACATACATCCTGTTATACTCCCAGACAGGAGACATCCTCTAACACCACAGAAAGACTGTTATTGGAAAGTGGTTGTGGGAATAAACGAGAAGGGTGGATCTGGGAGACAGTTTTAAAACAGTTTAACGAGAAGTCGGATACTCGCTTAAAATGTACGGTTCTCGATAGACAACCCTCCATTCTCAGCACAGGCTAAATGGAACGCTTCCATTAGGTTTAAAGGATGTACATTTCATTGACGGAGTGAGATGGGACGGTGTGTGGGTGTGTGTTTTTGTGCTTTTCTCCCTCTGAAATCCCTCTCTCCCCTGTCTCCTCCCCAGTCTCTCCCATGTCTCTCCCCTGTCTCTCCCCTGTCTCCTCCCATGTCTCTCCCCTGTCTCCTCCCCTGTCTCTCCCCTGTCTCCTCCCCAGTCTCCTCCCCTGTCTCCTCCCATGTCTCTCCCCTGTCTCCTCCCCTGTCTCTCCCCTGTCTCTCCCCTGTCTCTCCCCTGTCTCCTCCCCTGTCTCTCCCCTGTCTCTCCCATGTCTCCTCCCCAGTCTCTCCCCTGTCTCCTCCCCTGTCTCTCCCCTGTCTCTCCCCTGTCTCCTCCCCTGTCTCCTCCCCAGTCTCGTCCCCTGTCTCCTCCCCAGTCTCTCCCATGTCTCTCCCCTGTCTCCTCCCCAGTCTCTCCCCTGTCTCTCCCCAGTCTCTCCCCTGTCTCTCCCCTGTCTCTCCCCTGTCTCCTCCCCTGTCTCTCCCCTGTCTCTCCCCTGTCTCTCCCCAGTCTCTCCCCTGTCTCCTCCCCTGTCTCCTCCCATGTCTCTCCCCTGTCTCCTCCCATGTCTCCTCCCATGTCTCTCTCCATGTCTCCTCCCATGTCTCTCCCCTGTCTCTCCCCTGTCTCTCCCATGTCTCCTCCCCAGTCTCTCCCCTGTCTCCTCCCCAGTCTCCTCCCCTGTCTCCTCCGCAGTCTCTCCCATGTCTCTCCCCTGCCTCCTCCCCAGTCTCTCCCCTGTCTCCTCCCCTGTCTCCTCCCATGTCTCTCCCCTGTCTCCTCCCATGTCTCCTCCCAGTCTCTCCCCTGTCTCCTCCCATGTCTCTCCCCTGTCTCCTCCCCTGTCTCCTCCCCTGTCTCCTCCCATGTCTCTCCCCTGTCTCCTCCCCTGTCTCTCCCCTGTCTCTCCCCTGTCTCTCCCCTGTCTCCTCCCCTGTCTCTCCCCTGTCTCTCCCATGTCTCCTCCCCAGTCTCTCCCCTGTCTCCTCCCCTGTCTCTCCCCTGTCTCTCCCCTGTCTCCTCCCCTGTCTCCTCCCCAGTCTCGTCCCCTGTCTCCTCCCCAGTCTCTCCCATGTCTCTCCCCTGTCTCCTCCCCAGTCTCTCCCCTGTCTCTCCCCAGTCTCTCCCCTGTCTCTCCCATGTCTCTCCCATGTCTCTCCCCTGTCTCCTCCCCAGTCTCTCCCCTGTCTCCTCCCATGTCTCCTCCCATGTCTCTCTCCATGTCTCCTCCCATGTCTCTCCCCTGTCTCTCCCCTGTCTCTCCCATGTCTCCTCCCCAGTCTCTCCCGTCTCCTCCCCAGTCTCCTCCCCTGTCTCCTCCGCAGTCTCTCCCCTGTCTCTCCCATGTCTCTCCCCTGTCTCTCCCCTGTCTCCTCCCCAGTCTCTCCCCTGTCTCTCCCCTGTCTACTCCCATGTCTCTCCCCAGTCTCCTCCCATGTCTCTCCCCTGTCTCCTCCCCTGTCTCCTCCCCTGTCTCCTCCCCTGTCTCTCCCCTGTCTCCTCCCCTGTCTCCTCCCATGTCTCCTCCCATGTCTCTCCCCTGTCTCTCCCCTGTCTTCTCCCATGTCTCTCCCCTGTCTCTCCCCTGTCTCCTCCCATGTCTCTCCCCTGTCTCCTCCCCTGTCTCTCCCCTGTCTCCTCCCATGTCTCTCCCCTGTCTCCTCCCCTGTCTCTCCCCTGTCTCCTCCCCAGTCTCTCCCCTGTCTCCTCCCATGTCTCTCCCCTGTCTCCTCCCCTGTCTCCTCCCCTGTCTCCTCCCATGTCTCTCCCCTGTCTCCTCCCCAGTCTCTCCCATGACTCCTCCCCAGTCTCTCCCCTGTCTCCTCCCCTGTCTCTCCCCTGACTCCTCCCCAGTCTCTCCCATGTCTCTCCCCTGTCTCCTCCCCAGTCTCTTCCCTGTTTAAAGGATGTACATTTCATTGACGGAGTGAGATGGGACGGTGTGTGGGTGTGTGTTTTTGTGCTTTTCTCCCTCTGAAATCCCTCTCTCCCCTGTCTCCTCCCCAGTCTCTCACATGTCTCCTCCCCAGTCTCTCCCCTGTCTCCTCCCATGTCTCTCCCCTGTCTCTCCCCTGTCTCTCCCATGTCTCTCCCCTGTCTCCTCCCCAGTCTCTCCCCTGTCTCTCCCCAGTCTCTCCCCTGTCTCTCCCCTGTCTCTCCCCTGTCTCCTCCCCTGTCTCTCCCATGTCTCTCCCCTGTCTCTCCCCTGTCTCCTCCCCTGTCTCCTCCCCAGTCTCTCCCCTGTCTCCTCCCCTGTCCCCTCCCATGTCTCCTCCCATGTCTCCTCCCATGTCTCTCTCCATGTCTCCTCCCATGTCTCTCCCCTGTCTCTCCCATGTCTCCTCCCCAGTCTCTCCCCTGTCTCCTCCCCAGTCTCCTCCCCTGTCTCCTCCGCAGTCTCTCCCATGTCTCTCCCCTGTCTCCTCCCCAGTCTCTCCCCTGTCTCCTCCCATGTCTCTCCCCTGTCTCCTCCAATGCCTCCTCCCATGTCTCTCTCCATGTCTCCTCCCATGTCTCTCCCCTGTCTCTCCCCTGTCTCTCCCATGTCTCCTCCCCAGTCTCTCCCCTGTCTCCTCCCCAGTCTCCTCCCCTGTCTCCTCCGCAGTCTCTCCCATGTCTCTCCCCTGTCTCCTCCCCAGTCTCTCCCCTGTCTCTCCCCTGTCCCTCCCATGTCTCTCCCCTGTCTCTCCCATGTCTCTCCCCTGTCTCTCCCCTGTCTCCTCCCATGTCTCCTCCCCAGTCTCTCCCATGTCTCTCCCTGTCTCTCCCCTGTCTCCTCCCATGTCTCCTCCCCAGTCTCTCCCCTGTCTCCTCCCATGTCTCCTCCCATGTCTCTCCCCTGTCTCTCCCCTGTCTCTCCCCTGTCTCCTCCCATGTCTCTCCCCTGTCTCTCCCCTGTCTACTCCCATGTCTCTCCCCAGTCTCCTCCCATGTCTCTCCCCTGTCTCCTCCCCTGTCTCCTCCCCTGTCTCTCCCCTGTCTCCTCCCCTGTCTCCTCCCATGTCTCCTCCCATGTCTCTCCCCTGTCTCTCCCCTGTCTCTCCCCTGTCTCTCCCCTGTCTCCTCCCCTGTCTCTCCCCTGTCTCTCCCCTGTCTCCTCCCCTGTCTCCTCCCCCGTCTCCTCCCCTGTCTCTCCCCTGTCTCCTCCCATGTCTCTGCCCAGTCTCTCCCCTGCCTCCTCCCCTAAATAAGCCCAGTTTGACCCCCCCCCCCTCCCTCCCACACACACACAATGTTGTGTATTTCCATAACCTTCCTCTGTCAGCTGAGAACTAGCAGAGGCTATAAATATGGCCGACGGGCTGGTAACACAGCTATATATCCTGGATCAAATATACAAATGTGTTTTATGGAGGTCAACAACCAGCCGTCCGTTTCCCGGCTCAGAGCGCCGGAACATAACTTTACCTCAAGGTTATTTCCTTTTTGCTCGCTGTGTTAGTAAAACCTGTTTAAGGCTTGCCAAATTATTTACTCTCATTCCTGACACTATTCATGTCTCCTTTTTTTCTAGGAGAGAGAGAAGGGGGGGGGGGGTGTCTAGCTACCATCACCTCTCTTTCTGTCTCTGTCTCTCTTACTCTTTCTCCCTCTCTCTCTCTGTCTCTCTGTCTCTCTCTCTCACTCCAAGAGAGAGGGAGTCAGAGAGAGAAAGAGAGAGAGACCAAGAGAGAGGGGGTCAGAGAGAGAAAGAGAGAGAGACTAAGAGAGAGGGGGTCAGAGAGAGAGACCAAGAGAGAGGAGGTCAGAGTGAGAAAGAAAGAGAGACCAAGAGAGATGGGGTCAGAGAGAGAAAGAGAGAGAGACCAAGAGAGCAAAATCATTGTGGGATCATATAACGAAGACCCCTTCTCGACATAAATGATCTACAAGGCTATTCACAATGATCTACAAGGCTATTCACAATGATCTACAAGGCTATTCACAATGATCTACAAGGTTATTCACAATGATCTACAAGGTTATTCACAATGATCTACAAGGTTATTCACAATGATCTACAAGGCTATTCACAATGATCTACAAGGCTATTCACAATGATCTACAAGGCTATTCACAATGATCTACTAGGTTATTCACAATGATCTACAAGGTTATTCACAATGATCTACAAGGCTATTCACAATGATCTACAAGGCTATTGACAATGATCTACAAGGTTATTCACAATGATCTACAAGGCTATTCACAATGATCTACAAGGCTATTCACAATGATCTACAAGGCTATTCACAATGATCTACAAGGTTATTCACAATGATCAACAAAGCTATTCACAATGATCTACAAGGCTATTCACAATGATCTACACGGTTATTCACAATGATCTACAAGGCTATTCATAATTTTCAACAAGGTAATTGATAATGATCTACAAGGCTATTGATAATGATCTACAAGGCTATTGATTAGGATCTACAAGGCTTTTGATATTGATCTACTACGCTATTGATAATGATCTACGCAGCTATTCACAATGAACTACGCGGCTATTCACAATGATCTACAAGGTTATTCACAATGATCTACAAGGCTATTCATAATTTTCAACAAGGCTATTCATAATGATCTACAAGGCTATTGATAATGATCTACTAGGCTATTGATAATGATCTACAAGGATATTCACAGTGATCTACAAGGCTATTAACAATGATCTACAAGGCTATTCACAATGATCTACTTGGTTATTCACAGTGATCTACAAGGTTATTCACAATGATCTACAAGGTTATTCACAATGATCTACAAGGCTATTCACAATGATCTACAAGGCTATTCACAATGATCTACAAGGCTCTTCACAATGATCTACAAGGCTATTCATAATTTTCAAACAAGGTAATTGATAATGATCTACAAGGCTTTTGATATTGATCTACTACGCTATTGATAATGATCTACGCGGCTATTCACAATGATCTACGTGGCTATTCATAATTTTCAACAAGGCTATTGATAATGATCTACAAGGCTATCGATAATGATCTACTAGGCTATTCATAATTTTCAACAAGGCTATTGATAATGATCTACAAGGCTATTCATAATGATCTACAAGGCTATCGATAATGATCTACTAGGCTATTCATAATGATCTACAAGGCTATTCACAGTGATCTACAAGGCTATTGACATTGATCTACAAGGCTATTCATAATGATCTACAAGGCTATCGATAATGATCTACTAGGCTATTCATAATGATCTACAAGGCTATTCACAGTGATCTACAAGGCTATTCATAATGATCTACAAGGCTATCGATAATGATCTACTAGGCTATTCACAATGATCTACAAGGCTATCGATAATGATCTACTAGGCTATTCACAATGATCTACAAGGCTATTCACAGTGATCTACAAGGCTATTGACATTGATCTACAAGGCTATTGACATTGATCTACAAGGCTATTCATAATGATCTACTAGGCTATTCATAATGATCTACAAGGCTATTCACATTGATCTACAAGGCTATTGACATTGATCTACAAGGCTATTGACATTGATCTACAAGGCTATTGACATTGATCTACAAGGCTATTGACATTGATCTACAAGGCTATTGACATTGATCTACAAGGCTATTCATATTGATCTACAAGGCTATTGACATTGATCTACAAGGCTATTCATATTGATCTACAAGGCTATTCACAGTGATCTACAAGGCTATTGACATTGATCTACAAGGCTATTCACAGTGATCTACAAGGCTATTGACAGTGATCTACAAGGCTATTCATATTGATCTACAAGGCTATTGACATTGATCTACAAGGCTATTCATAATGATCTACAAGGCTATTCATATTGATCTACAAGGCTAAACTGATCCTAGATGAGAATTCAAATGCTAGACCAAGTTAGAGCTGTTCGTTTATTAACCTGATGGGAAATCCCTCATCGCACAGAAACATTTTCATTCATTTATGATTGCATTTATGATAATCATTAGCATACTAATTCCACAGACAGAATTTGGAGGGTGAAGCAGACATGGTTTTAAATGATTCATAGAAATCGTCAATGATAAGGTGAAGTAGATGTGGTTTAAAGTTTATGCAACAGCTGTTTTTAACCTTCAAAAAGAGCAAACTGTCACACTATTACCAGAGACAGACAGGGAGGTGGAGTGAGAGAGAGAGAGAGAGAGAGAGAGAGACAGAGAGAGAGAGAGAGAGAGAGAGAGAGAGAGAGAGAGAGAGAGAGAGAGAGAGAGAGAGAGACAGAGAGACAGAGAGAGAGAGAGACAGAGAGAGAGAGAGAGAGAGAGAGAGACAGAGAATGAGGGGAAGAGAGAGAATGAGGGGGTAGAGAGAGAATGAGGGGGTAGAGAGAGTGAGAGCTAGAGAGAGAGTGAGAAAGAGAAGGGAGAGAGAGAGAGAGAGAGAGAGAGGGAGGAGGGGTGAGAGAGTACATAATATATTGTGTAGTACATTTGACCAAGGCCATAGACAATTTAGTAGATTAGAAAATGATCTCTCTATGGGGTAAATTTGGACACCTTATTGTCGTGATCACAACGTAGACACGTAGTCTAACAGTAGGGAATGAGCATAGAGAATAATATGTGTCACACAAGCTATTATGCTCTATGTATTAGTCTGTTCATTTCCCAACACAACAGTAAACCAGCCATCTGTCTCGCTGTGACAGTGATTCATTGGGATGTGTGTGGGACAGCTAGTATGTGAGAAAACATGTGGGCCAACTCTAATCTGTATCAATCAATTCCCCCATTCCAGTGTTCATTGCCCAGTCCATAAACTTACTGTACATACCAGCTAAATGATCTGTTCTATTGTGAGAGAGAGAGAGAGAGAGAGAGAGAGAGAGAGAGAGGGAGAGGGAGAGGGGGGGGAGAGGGAGAGGGGGACGGAGAGACAGAGGGAGAGGGAGAGAGAGAGAGAGAGAGAGAGAGAGAGAGAGAGAGGGGGGGGGGGGACGGAGAGAGAGAGAGAGAGAGAGAGAGGGAGAGAGAGAGAGGGACGGAGAGAGAGAGAGACAGAGAGAGAGAGGGTGAGAGAGGGGGGGGGGTGGAGAGACAGAGGGAGAGGGATTGGGGGATGGAGAGACAGAGGGAGAGGGAGAGACGGGGTGAGCTGCAAGAGAGACTCATTGCTGTATTTGTAGACAGAGCCGCCTGGTGCACAGTGTGTTGGTCCCAGTGGTATCCTGTCATTTGGAGCGAGACACCTGACCCTTCCCTCCCCCTGAAGCCCTGAAGATTGCTGTGCACTTTACTGGAAGTAAATCACAGTGAACGTGCTTGTCTGTTCCGCTGGCCCTTTTAACAAGGTCTGTGTGGCTGCGGTCAGCTGGCTGTAAACCGCTGCTAGGAACATGATTTAGTCTCAGAGAAGCACTTAAAGACATTGTGTGAAAGGACAGATGTCACCCACAGCTCTCCTACTGTAGGTGGTGTGGAAGTAGGACCGTGGTGATCCACAGAGACACCCACAGCACTCCTACTGTAGGTGGTGTGGAAGTAGGACCGTGGTGATCCACAGAGACACCCACAGCTCTCCTACTGTAGGTGGTGTTGAAGTAGGACCGTGGTGATCCACAGAGACACCCACAGCTCTCCTACTGTAGGTGGTGTGGAAGTAGGACCGTGGTGATCCACAGAGACACCCACAGCTCTCCTACTGTAGGTGGTGTGGAAGTAGGACCTTGGTGATCCACAGAGACACCCACAGCTCTGCTACTGTAGGTGGTGTGGAAGTAGGACCGTGGTGATCCACAGAGACACCCACAGCTCTCCTACTGTAGGTGGTGTGGAAGTAGGACCGTGGTGATCCACAGAGACACCCACAGCTTTCCTACTGTAGGTGGTGTGGAAGTAGGACCGTTGTGATCCACAGAGACACCCACAGCTCTCCTACTGTAGGTGGTGTGGAAGTAGGACCGTGGTGATCCACAGAGACATCACAGCTTTCCTACTGTAGGTGGTGTGGAAGTAGGACCATGGTGATCCACAGAGACACACACAGCACTCCTACTGTAGGTGGTGTGGAAGTAGGACCGTGGTGATCCACAGAGACACCCACAGCTCTCCTACTGTAGGTGGTGTTGAAGTAGGACCGTGTTGATCCACAGAGACACCCACAGCTCTCCTACTGTAGGTGGTGTGGAAGTAGGACCGTGGTGATCCACAGAGACACCCACAGCTCTCCTACTGTAGGTGGTGTGGAAGTAGGACCTTGGTGATCCACAGAGACACCCACAGCTCTGCTACTGTAGGTGGTGTGGAAGTAGGACCGTGGTGATCCACAGAGACACCCACAGCTCTCCTACTGTAGGTGGTGTGGAAGTAGGACCGTGGTGATCCACAGAGACACCCACAGCTTTCCTACTGTAGGTGGTGTGGAAGTAGGACCGTTGTGATCCACAGAGACACCCACAGCTCTCCTACTGTAGGTGGTGTGGAAGTAGGACCGTGGTGATCCACAGAGACATCACAGCTTTCCTACTGTAGGTGGTGTGGAAGTAGGACCATGGTGATCCACAGAGACACACACAGCTCTCCTACTGTAGGTGGTGTGGAAGTAGGACCGTGGTGATCCACAGAGACACCCACAGCTCTCCTACTGTAGGTGGTGTGGACGTAGGACCATGGTGATCCACAGAGATACCCACAGCTGTCCTACTGTAGGTGGTGTGGAAGTAGGACCATGGTGATCCACAGAGACACCCACAGCTCTCCTATTGTAGGTGGTGTGGACGTAGGACCATGGTGATCCACAGAGACACCCACAGCTCTCCTATTGTAGGTGGTGTGGAAGTAGGACCATGGTGATCCACAGATGTCACCCACAGCTCTCCTACTGTAGGTGGTGTGGAAGTAGGACCATGGTGATCCACAGAGACACCCACAGCTCTCCTACTGTAGGTGGTGTGGAAGTAGGACCATGGTGATCCACAGAGACACACACAGACACAGTACACACACAGACACAGTACGTACACACACAGAGATACAATACACACACATATGCAACACATATAATTTAACTGAACAGAAACAAGAAAATTCCATTACATATTTGAAATCTATTCTAAAATAAGAAGGATATTTTTTTTATTTTTTTACCTTTATTTTACTAGGCAAGTCAGTTAAGATCAAATTCTTATTTCATATGTCCCTTATATATAGCGTGCTCTCTCTAGTAGAGGGGGGGTGGGGGGGGGGGTCGGCTGTTTAATGGGAGGGGGGGGGGGGGGGCTGTTTTATGGGCAGTTGTAAAATACGCTGCCTCTGCTCTGGAGTGTCCCAGACTGGAATGTAAACTGTGGAATACACAGAGAGACACAGATTGGAATGTAAACTGTAAACTGTGGAACACAGAGAGACACAGATTGGTATGTAAACTGTGGAACACAGAGAGACACAGATTGGAATGTAAACTGTGGAACACAGAGAGACACAGATTGGAATGTAAACTGTGGAACACAGAGAGACACAGATTGGAATGTAAACTGTGGAACACAGAGAGACACAGATTGGAATGTAAACTGTGGAACACAGAGAGACACAGATTGGAATGTAAACTGTGGAACACAGAGAGACACAGATTGGAATGTAAACTGTGGAACACAGAGAGACACAGATTGGAATGTAAACTGTGGAACACAGAGAGACACAGATTGGAATGTAAACTGTGGAACACAGAGAGACACATGGACAATCAAAAGTTTGAAAAATTCTACAATATTTATATTTTGAGAATGTGGGAATTGTCCGTGGGTATTTAAAGAACAATCCTGTCGAAGTTGTTTCATTTGGTGACCTCATGGTGACCTCATGGTGACCTCATGAAAGACGGGAGACCCACATTCCTGTATCTCTGCTTGTGCACACTTTTCAATAATCAGATGTTCATCTAGATGTTGGATAAAATGAATGAGTAAATATGAAACTATTTGTGAAAAGATGTAATGTGATGTTAGCTTTCCAAATGAACATTTTTCTTTATATAAAGCTTTTATACCAAGTCAGTGGCCACGCCCACGTGAGCATAGACTTGGTCGGCGTCATGGAACGCCCCCTTCTTTCACAGAGTATAAAACTAACTTCCTACACAATATACATTAAGTCAGAGAACACCGGGTCCGAGTCCCCACGATGGAATGGTTGGCGTCATGGAACGCCCCCTTCTTCCACAGAGTATAAAACTAACTTCCCACACAATATACATTAAGTCAGAGAACACCGTGTCGGAGTCCCCATGTTGGAATGGTTATAATTCTATAGGCCATTAGACCAGACAGCGTGCAGCGATGGCAACACAGCTGACAAACGGTTTAAAACTACAAGAGCAGAAAAGCATGCAGCAGTAGCTACACGTATAATTGGTTAAGAACTACGGAGACCATACAACATGTAGCTTTGGTTACACCGCTAGAAATGGTTAAGAACTATGGAGACCATACAACGTGTAGTTTTGGCTACACGGCTAGAAATGGTTAAGAACTATGGAGACCATACAACATGTAGCTTTGGTTACACGGCTAGAAATGGTTAAGAACTACGGAGACCATACAACATGTAGCTTTGGTTACACGGCTAGAAATGGTTAAGAACTACGGAGACCATACAACATGTAGCTTTGGTTACACGGCTAGAAATGGTTAAGAACTACGGAGACCATACAACATGTAGCTTTGGTTACACGGCTAGAAATGGTTAAGAACTACGGAGACCATACAACATGTAGCTTTGGTTACACGGCTAGAAATGGTTAAGAACTACGGAGACCATACAACATGTAGCTTTGGTTACACGGCTAGAAATGGTTAAGAACTACGGAGACCATACAACATGTAGCTTTGGCTACACCGCTAGAAATGGTTCAACTCTAAAACGTTGCCACGGAAATGTTGGTAGCCCAGGATGAAGAATACCGACAACCGCCGTAACCAGAGGCTTTTCTGTTGACTCTCTCCATCAGATGGACCAGCGACCACAGACACTTTTCTGTTGACTCTCTCCATCAGATGGACCGGTGACCACAGACGCTTTTCTGTTGACTCTCTCCATCAGATGGACCACAGACACTTTTCTGTTGACTCTCTCCATCAGATGGACTGGTGACCACAGACACTTTTCTGTTGACTCTCTCCATCAGATGGACCAGCGACCACAGACACTTTTCTGTTGACTCTCTCCATCAGATGGACCGGTGACCACAGACGCTTTTCTGTTGACTCTCTCCATCAGATGGACCAGCGACCACAGACACTTTTCTGTTGACTCTCTCCATCAGATGGACCAGCGACCACAGACACTTTTCTGTTGACTCTCTCCATCAGATGGACCGGTGACCACAGACGCTTTTCTGTTGACTCTCTCCATCAGATGGACCACAGACACTTTTCTGTTGACTCTCTCCATCAGATGGACTGGTGACCACAGACACTTTTCTGTTGACTCTCTCCATCAGATGGACTGGTGACCACAGACAATTTTCTGTTGACTCTCTCCATCAGATGGACCGGTGACCACAGAGAGAGACAACAATATGTAAATGTCCATTTCTTTTCGAATGAGCGGTTGTCCATATTCAAAGTATTAGCAATTTCTTTGAGTGTAGTTATCAGCTACAAGTCTCCCGCTCTTGAGCGGTCCTCTTGATCCTAATGACATATCTGGTGTTGTTGTTTATGGACAGGCTTGATCCTAATGACATATCTGTTGTTGTTGATTATAGACAGGCTTGATCCTAATGACATATCTGTTGTTGTTGTTTATGGACAGGCTTGATCCTAATGACATATCTGGTGTTGTTGTTTATGGACAGGCTTGATCCTAATGACATATCTGGTGTTGTTGTTTATGGACAGGCTTGATCCTAATGACATATCTGTTGTTGTTGTTTATGGACAGGCTTGATCCTAATGACATATCTGTTGTTGTTGTTTATGGACAGGCTTGATCCTAATGACATATCTGGTGTTGTTGTTTATGGACAGGCTTGATCCTAATGACATATCTGTTGTTGTTGTTTATGGACAGGCTTGATCCTAATGACATATCTGGTGTTGTTGTTTATGGACAGGCTTGATCCTAATGACATATCTGTTGTTGTTGTTTATGGACAGGCTTGATCCTAATGACATATCTGGTGTTGTTGTTTATGGACAGGCTTGATCCTAATGACATATCTGGTGTTGTTGTTTATGGACAGGCTTGATCCTAATGACATATCTGCTGTTGTTGTTTATGGACAGGCTTGATCCTAATGACATATCTGTTGTTGTTGTTTATGGACATGCTTGATCCTAATGACATATCTGTTGTTGTTGTTTATGGACAGCCTTGATCCTAATGACATATCTGGTGTTGTTGTTTATGGACAGGCTTGATCCTAATGACATATCTGTTGTTGATGTTTATGGACATGCTTGATCCTAATGACATATCTGTTGTTGTTGTTTATGGACAGGCTTGATCCTAATGACATATCTGGTGTTGTTGTTTATGGACAGGCTTGATCCTAATGACATATCTGTTGTTGTTGTTTATGGACAGGCTTGATCCTAATGACATATCTGTTGTTGTTGTTTATGGACAGACTTGATCCTAATGACATATCTGTTGTTGTTGTTTATGGACAGGCTTGATCCTAATGACATATCTGTTGTTGTTGTTTATGGACAGACTTGATCCTAATGACATATCTGTTGTTGTTGTTTATGGACAGACTTGATCCTAATGACATATCTGCTGTTGTTCTTTATTGGACAGGCTTGATCCTAATGACATATCTGTTGTTGATGTTTATGGACAGGCTTGATCCTAATGACATAATGACATATGTGTTGTTCTTTATGGACAGGCTTGATCCTAATGACATAATGACATATGTGTTGTTCTTTATTGGACAGGCTTGATCCTAATGACATAATGACATATGTGTTGTTCTTTATTGGACAGGCTTGATCCTAATGACATAATGACATATGTGTTGTTCTTTATTGGACAGGCTTGATCCTAATGACATAATGACATATGTGTTGTTCTTTATTGGACAGGCTTGATCCTAATGACATAATGACATATGTGTTGTTCTTTATTGGACAGGCTTGATCCTAATGACATAATGACATATGTGTTGTTGTTTATTGGACAGGCTTGATCCTAATGACATAATGACATATGTGTTGTTCTTTATTGGACAGGCTTGATCCTTATGACATAATGACATATGTGTTGTTCTTTATGGACAGGCTTGATCCTAATGACATAATGACATATGTGTTGTTCTTTATGGACAGGCTTGATCCTAATGACATAATGACATATGTGTTGTTGTTTATTGGACAGGCTTGATCCTAATGACATAATGACATATGTGTTGTTCTTTATTGGACAGGCTTGATCCTAATGACATAATGACATATGTGTTGTTCTTTATGGACAGGCTTGATCCTAATGACATATGTGTTGTTCTTTATTGGACAGGCTTGATCCTAATGACATAATGACATATGTGTTGTTCTTTATGGACAGGCTTGATCCTAATGACATAATGACATATGTGTTGTTCTTTATGGACAGGCTTGATCCTAATGACATAATGACATATGTGTTGTTGTTTATTGGACAGGCTTGATCCTAATGACATAATGACATATGTGTTGTTCTTTATTGGACAGGCTTGATCCTAATGACATAATGACATATGTGTTGTTCTTTATGGACAGGCTTGATCCTAATGACATAATGACATATGTGTTGTTGTTTATGGACAGACTTGATCCTAATGACATAATGACATATGTGTTGTTCTTTATGGACAGGCTTGATCCTAATGACATAATGACATATGTGTTGTTGTTTATGGACAGGCTTGATCCTAATGACATAATGACACATGTGTTGTTGTTTATGGACAGGCTTGATCCTAATGACATAATGACATATGTGTTGTTGTTTATGGACAGGCTTGATCCTAATGACATAATGACATATGTGTTGTTGTTTATGGACAGGCTTGATCCTAATGACATAATGACATATGTGTTGTTGTTTATGGACAGGCTTGATCCTAATGACATAATGACATATGTGTTGTTGTTTATTGGACAGGCTTGATCCTAATGACATATGTGTTGTTGTTTATTGGACAGGCTTGATCCTAATGACATAATGACATATGTGTTGTTCTTTATTGGACAGGCTTGATCCTAATGACATATGTGTTGTTCTTTATTGGACAGGCTTGATCCCAATGACATAATGACATATGTGTTGTTCTTTATTGGACAGGCTTGATCCTAATGACATAATGACATATGTGTTGTTCTTTATGGACAGGCTTGATCCTAATGACATAATGACATATGTGTTGTTCTTTATTGGACAGGCTTGATCCTAATGACATATGTGTTGTTCTTTATTGGACAGGCTTGATCCTAATGACATAATGACATATGTGTTGTTGTTTATTGGACAGGCTTGATCCTAATGACATAATGACATATGTGTTGTTGTTTATTGGATAGGCTTGATCCTAATGACATATGTGTTCTTTATTGGACAGGCTTGATCCTAATGACATAATGACATATGTGTTGTTCTTTATTGGACATGCTTGATCCTAATGACATAATGACATATGTGTTGTTGTTTATTGGACAGGCTTGATCCTAATGACATATGTGTTCTTTATTGGACAGGCTTGATCCTAATGACATATGTGTTGTTGTTTATGGACAGGCTTGATCCTAATGACATATCTGTTGTTGTTGTTTATGGACAGGCTTGATCCTAATGACATATGTGTTGTTCTTTATTGGACAGGCTTGATCCTAATGACATAATGACATATGTGTTGTTCTTTATTGGACAGGCTTGATCCTAATGACATAATGACATATGTGTTGTTGTTTATGGACAGGCTTGATCCTAATGACATAATGACATATGTGTTGTTCTTTATGGACAGGCTTGATCCTAATGACATAATGACATATGTGTTGTTGTTTATGGACAGGCTTGATCCTAATGACATATGTGTTGTTGTTTATTGGACAGGCTTGATCCTAATGACATAATGCCATATGTGTTGTTGTTTATTGGACAGTGGGTATTTCACCATCTTGATGCTGTAACAGCGTTCTTTCGGTGAAGGAGAGTCGGACCAAAATGCAGCGTTGTGATGATTCATGTTTGTTTAATTAATAAAGGAAAACTATACATGAATAAACTACAAAATAATGAAATGTGAAAACAGAAACAGTCCTATCTGGTGCAAAACACAGAGACAGGAACAATCACCCACAAACACACAGTGACACCCAGGCTACCTAAATATGATTCTCAATCAGAGACAACTAATGACACCTGCCTCTGATTGAGAACCATACTAAGCCGAAACATAGAAATACCCAAAATATAGAAAAACAAACATAGACTGCCCACCCCAACTCACGCCCTGACCATACTAAATAATGACAAAACAAAGGAAATAAAGGTCAGAACGTGACAGATGCTATTGAAATATCTGTTGTTCTTTATGGACAGTGGGTATTTCACCATCTTGATGCTATTGAAATATCTGTTGTTCTTTATGGACAGTGGCTATTTCACCATCTTGATGCTATTGAAATATCTGTTGTTCTTTATGGACAGTGGGTATTTCACCATCTTGATGCTATTGAAATATCTGTTGTTCTTTATGGACAGTGGCTATTTCACCATCTTGATGCTATTGAAATATCTGTTGTTCTTTATGGACAGTGGGTATTTCACCATCTTGATGCTATTGAAATATATGTTGTTCTTTATAGACAGTGGCTATTTCACCATCTTGATGCTATTGAAATATCTGTTGTTCTTTATGGACAGTGGGTATTTCACCATCTTGATGCTATTGAAATATCTGTTGTTCTTTATGGACAGTGGCTATTTCACCATCTTGATGCTATTGAAATATCTGTTGTTCTTTATGGACAGTGGGTATTTCACCATCTTGATGCTATTGAAATATATGTTGTTCTTTATGGACAGTGGCTATTTCACCATCTTGATGCTATTGAAATATCTGTTGTTCTTTATGGACAGTGGGTATTTCACCATCTTGATGCTATTGAAATATCTGTTGTTCTTTATGGACAGTGGGTATTTCACCATCTTGATGCTATTGAAATATATGTTGTTCTTTATGGACAGTGGGTATTTCACCATCTTGATGCTATTGAAATATCTGTTGTTCTTTATGGACAGTGGGTATTTCACCATCTTGATGCTATTGAAATATCTGTTGTTCTTTATGGACAGTGGCTATTTCACCATCTTGATGCTATTGAAATATCTGTTGTTCTTTATGGACAGTGGGTATTTCTCCATCTTGATGCTATTGAAATATCTGTTGTTCTTTATGGACAGTGGGTATTTCACCATCTTGATGCTATTGAAATATCTGTTGTTCTTTATGGACAGTGGCTATTTCACCATCTTGATGCTATTGAAATATCTGTTGTTCTTTATGGACAGTGGGTATTTCACCATCTTGATGCTATTGAAATATATGTTGTTCTTTATGGACAGTGGCTATTTCACCATCTTGATGCTATTGAAATATCTGTTGTTCTTTATGGACAGTGGGTATTTCACCATATTGATGCTATTGAAATATCTGTTGTTCTTTATGGACAGTGGCTATTTCACCATCTTGATGCTATTGAAATATCTGTTGTTCTTTATGGACAGTGGGTATTTCACCATCTTGATGCTATTGAAATATATGTTGTTCTTTATGGACAGTGGCTATTTCACCATCTTGATGCTATTGAAATATCTGTTGTTCTTTATGGACAGTGGGTATTTCACCATCTTGATGCTATTGAAATATCTGTTGTTCTTTATGGACAGTGGGTATTTCACCATCTTGATGCTATTGAAATATATGTTGTTCTTTATGGACAGTGGGTATTTCACCATCTTGATGCTATTGAAATATATGTTGTTCTTTATGGACAGTGGGTATTTCACCATCTTGATGCTATTGAAATATCTGTTGTTCTTTATGGACAGTGGGTATTTCACCATCTTGATGCTATTGAAATATCTGTTGTTCTTTATGGACAGTGGGTATTTCACCATCTTGATGCTATTGAAATACCTGTTGTTCTTTATGGACAGTGGGTATTTCACCATCTTGATGCTATTGAAATATCTGTTGTTCTTTATGGACAGTGGCTATTTCACCATCGGAATAGACACCAGCTGCTCTCTCCCTTCCAGATTAAAAGGTGTGTCGGCCTCAAAATGAGAGACAGAGAGAGAGAGAGTTCACTTGAAAGTTGCAGAGGGTTTAGAAAGGGGAAATGTGTGGGTTGGGAACCGTATCGACCGGTCATTCCCTTCTCCTCCTCTCCCGTCCTGAATTCTGAACATCCCCTGTATCCCAATTTACACCATATATTCCCTGTAATACACTATTTCTGACCAGGGCCCATATATGGAGGAATAGGGTCCCATTTGGGACGTCCCTCAGAATGCTAGGAGATGATCACAGCCTTGTCTTGCCCTCCCCTCTGGCTAGACAGGACTCTGCTCTCTGCAGAATAATGAAACAACTGGAACCTGAGACTACATATATATATTCCTTTAGAAGATCTGAGCCTGTATTCAGAAAGTCTTCTTAGAGTAGGAATGCTGATCTAGGATCAGTTTTTTTCCTTCAATAATACAATGAATGGACAGTGGAGGATCTGGTCCTAGATCAGCGTGCTTTATGAATATGGGTCCTGGACAAGAACCACTGGTTAATTTAACCAGATTGTCTCAGCTAGGGGCAATACAACCTGTTATGTACATGGGGAAACACCAGGTTGTTTGTAATGGGGGAAGACTGGGTTGTTTGTAATGGGGTACACTGGGTTGTTTGTAATGGGGGAACACTGGGTTGTTTGTAATGGGGAACACTGGGTTGTTTGTAAATGGAGAAACACTGGGTTGTTTGTAATGGGGGAACACTGGGTTGTTTGTAATGGGGAACACTGGGTTGTATGTAATGGAGAAACACTGGGTTGTTTGTAATGTGGAAACACTGGGTTGTATGTAATGGAGAAACACTGGGTTGTTTGTAATGGGGGAACACTGGGTTGTATGTAATGGGGGAACACTGGGTTGTATGTAATGTGGAAACACTGGGTTGTATGTAATGTGGAAACACTGGGTTGTTTGTAATGGGGGAACACTGGGTTGTATGTAATGGGGAAACACTGGGTTGTATGTAATGGGGGAACACTGGGTTGTATGGAATGGGGAAACACTGGGTTGTTTGTAATGGGGGAACACTGGGTTGTTTGTAATGGAGAAACACTGGGTTGTTTGTAATGGGGGAACACTGGGTTGTATGTAATGGGGGAACACTGGGTTGTATGTAATGTGGAAACACTGGGTTGTATGTAATGGGGGAACACTGGGTTGTTTGTAATGGGGGAACACTGGGTTGTATGTAATGTGGAAACACTGGGTTGTATGTAATGTGGAAACACTGGGTTGTATGTAATGTGGAAACACTGGGTTGTATGTAATGTGGAAACACTGGGTTGTATGTAATCGGAAAACACTGGGTTGTATGTAATGGGGAAACACTGGGTTGTATGTAATGTGGAAACACTGGGTTGTTTGTAATGGGGGAACACTGGGTTGTATGTAATGGGGGCACACTGGGTTGTTTGTAATGGGGGAACACTGGGTTGTATGTAATGGGGGAACACTGGGTTGTATGTAACGGGGGAACACTGGGTTGTATGTAATGGGGGAACACTGGGTTGTATGTAATGGAAACGATGGGTTGTTTGTAATGGGGGAACACTGGGTTGTATGTAATGTGGAAACACTGGGTTGTTTGTAATGGGGGAACACTGGGTTGTTTGTAATGTGGAAACACTGGGTTGTTTGTAATGGGGAAACACTGGGTTGTATGTAATGGGGGAACACTGGGTTGTTTGTAATGTGGGAACACTGGGTTGTATGTAATGGGGGAACACTGGGTTGTTTGTAATGTGGGAACACTGGGTTGTTTGTAATGTGGGAACACTGGGTTGTTTGTAATGGGGGAACACTGGGTTGTATGTAATGTGGAAACACTGGGTTGTATGTAATGGAAACACTGGGTTGTTTGTAATGGGGGAACACTGGGTTGTATGTAATGTGGAAACACTGGGTTGTTTGTAATGGGGGAACACTGGGTTGTTTGTAATGTGGAAACACTGGGTTGTTTGTAATGGGGAAACACTGGGTTGTATGTAATGGGGGAACACTGGGTTGTTTGTAATGTGGGAACACTGGGTTGTATGTAATGGGGGAACACTGGGTTGTTTGTAATGTGGGAACACTGGGTTGTTTGTAATGTGGGAACACTGGGTTGTTTGTAATGGGGGAACACTGGGTTGTATGTAATGGGGGAACACTGGGTTGTTTGTAATGTGGAAACACTGGGTTGTATGTAATGGGGGAACACTGGGTTGTATGTAATGGGGGAACACTGGGTTGTTTCTAATGGGGGAACACTGGGTTGTTTGTAATGGGGGAACACTGGGTTGTATGTAATGGGGGAACACTGGGTTGTATGTAATGGGGAAACACTGGGTTGTATGTAATGGGGAAACACTGGGTTGTATGTAATGGGGGAACACTGGGTTGTTTGTAATGGGGAAACACTGGGTTGTATGTAATGGGGGAACACTGGGTTGTATGTAATGGGGAACACTGGGTTGTATGTAATGGGGGAACACTGGGTTGTATGTAATGGGGGAACACTGGGTTGTTTGTAATGGGGAAACCCTGGGTTGTATGTAATGGGGGAACACTGGGTTGTTTGTAATGGGGGAACACTGGGTTGTTTGTAATGGGGAAACACTGGGTTGTATGTAATGGGGGAACACTGGGTTGTTTGTAATGTGGGAACACTGGGTTGTATGTAATGGGGGAACACTGGGTTGTTTGTAATGTGGGAACACTGGGTTGTTTGTAATGTGGGAACACTGGGTTGTTTGTAATGGGGGAACACTGGGTTGTATGTAATGTGGAAACACTGGGTTGTATGTAATGGAAACACTGGGTTGTTTGTAATGGGGGAACACTGGGTTGTATGTAATGTGGAAACACTGGGTTGTTTGTAATGGGGGAACACTGGGTTGTTTGTAATGTGGAAACACTGGGTTGTTTGTAATGGGGAAACACTGGGTTGTATGTAATGGGGGAACACTGGGTTGTTTGTAATGTGGGAACACTGGGTTGTATGTAATGGGGGAACACTGGGTTGTTTGTAATGTGGGAACACTGGGTTGTTTGTAATGTGGGAACACTGGGTTGTTTGTAATGGGGGAACACTGGGTTGTATGTAATGTGGAAACACTGGGTTGTATGTAATGGAAACACTGGGTTGTTTGTAATGGGGGAACACTGGGTTGTATGTAATGTGGAAACACTGGGTTGTTTGTAATGGGGGAACACTGGGTTGTTTGTAATGTGGAAACACTGGGTTGTTTGTAATGGGGAAACACTGGGTTGTATGTAATGGGGGAACACTGGGTTGTTTGTAATGTGGGAACACTGGGTTGTATGTAATGGGGGAACACTGGGTTGTTTGTAATGTGGGAACACTGGGTTGTTTGTAATGTGGGAACACTGGGTTGTTTGTAATGGGGAAACCCTGGGTTGTATGTAATGGGGGAACACTGGGTTGTTTGTAATGGGGGAACACTGGGTTGTTTGTAATGGGGAAACACTGGGTTGTATGTAATGGGGGAACACTGGGTTGTTTGTAATGTGGGAACACTGGGTTGTATGTAATGGGGGAACACTGGGTTGTTTGTAATGTGGGAACACTGGGTTGTTTGTAATGTGGGAACACTGGGTTGTTTGTAATGGGGGAACACTGGGTTGTATGTAATGTGGAAACACTGGGTTGTATGTAATGGAAACACTGGGTTGTTTGTAATGGGGGAACACTGGGTTGTATGTAATGTGGAAACACTGGGTTGTTTGTAATGGGGGAACACTGGGTTGTTTGTAATGTGGAAACACTGGGTTGTTTGTAATGGGGAAACACTGGGTTGTATGTAATGGGGGAACACTGGGTTGTTTGTAATGTGGGAACACTGGGTTGTATGTAATGGGGGAACACTGGGTTGTTTGTAATGTGGGAACACTGGGTTGTTTGTAATGTGGGAACACTGGGTTGTTTGTAATGGGGGAACACTGGGTTGTATGTAATGGGGGAACACTGGGTTGTTTGTAATGTGGAAACACTGGGTTGTATGTAATGGGGGAACACTGGGTTGTATGTAATGGGGGAACACTGGGTTGTTTCTAATGGGGGAACACTGGGTTGTTTGTAATGGGGGAACACTGGGTTGTATGTAATGGGGGAACACTGGGTTGTATGTAATGGGGAAACACTGGGTTGTATGTAATGGGGAAACACTGGGTTGTATGTAATGGGGGAACACTGGGTTGTTTGTAATGGGGAAACACTGGGTTGTATGTAATGGGGGAACACTGGGTTGTATGTAATGGGGGAACACTGGGTTGTATGTAATGTGGAAACACTGGGTTGTATGTAATGGAAACACTGGGTTGTTTGTAATGGGGGAACACTGGGTTGTATGTAATGTGGAAACACTGGGTTGTTTGTAATGGGGGAACACTGGGTTGTTTGTAATGTGGAAACACTGGGTTGTTTGTAATGGGGAAACACTGGGTTGTATGTAATGGGGGAACACTGGGTTGTTTGTAATGTGGGAACACTGGGTTGTATGTAATGGGGGAACACTGGGTTGTTTGTAATGTGGGAACACTGGGTTGTTTGTAATGTGGGAACACTGGGTTGTTTGTAATGGGGGAACACTGGGTTGTATGTAATGGGGGAACACTGGGTTGTTTGTAATGTGGAAACACTGGGTTGTATGTAATGGGGGAACACTGGGTTGTATGTAATGGGGGAACACTGGGTTGTTTCTAATGGGGGAACACTGGGTTGTTTGTAATGGGGGAACACTGGGTTGTATGTAATGGGGGAACACTGGGTTGTATGTAATGGGGAAACACTGGGTTGTATGTAATGGGGAAACACTGGGTTGTATGTAATGGGGGAACACTGGGTTGTTTGTAATGGGGAAACACTGGGTTGTATGTAATGGGGGAACACTGGGTTGTATGTAATGGGGAACACTGGGTTGTATGTAATGGGGGAACACTGGGTTGTATGTAATGGGGGAACACTGGGTTGTTTGTAATGGGGAAACCCTGGGTTGTATGTAATGGGGGAACACTGGGTTGTTTGTAATGGGGGAACACTGGGTTGTTTGTAATGGGGAACACTGGGTTGTTTGTAATGGGGAAACACTGGGTTGTATGTAATGGGGAAACACTGGGTTGTATGTAATGGGGAAACACTGGGTTGTTTGTAATGGGGGAACACTGGGTTGTTTGTAATGGGGAACACTGGGTTGTTTGTAATGGGGAAACACTGGGTTGTATGTAATGGGGAAACACTGGGTTGTATGTAATGGGGAAACACTGGGTTGTTTCTAATGGAGAAACACTGGGTTGTTCAGGATTGTTATCTGCTAACATGGAGGTCCAATCTGTCTCTACGTAATACTGCTTTCCTTCCTGCCTCTGTTCCAATGTGGTCTTCCTTTCCAGCCCAGCCAATCAGTCCCTCTCTCTCAGGGCCTCATCATCCCTGATTGGTTGATATGGATCTCTACTGTAGGAAGAGGATTCTCAGAGCTGGGTATAATTGGCCTCAGGTGTACTGTACACTCAGTGTTAGTCACAGGGTTGGACAGAGTGAGTTTCTACTGGAGCTTTCACTGTCATTAGCATCAGGCTCAATGGTTTTTTGTCCTCTGTGAGTTGCCGTAGATTAGAAGTTACATCAATGCTGTATTGGTTTAAGCTGGACCAGTCGATAATTAGGAGATGGAGAGGTGTTGTCATTTGGTCTGGTTGGGTTTCTGTCTATACAGAAAGAGCTTACAGACTATTCACAGATTTGGAAGAAAATCTAATCAAATTATATTATATTGTCACATGCACTGAATACAACAGGTGTCGTAGACCTTACCATGAAATACTGACTTACAAGCCCTTAACCAACAATGCAGTTCAAGAAATAGAGTTAATTAAGAAAATATTGACTAAATAAATTAAATTTAAAATATAAATATATATATATATAAAATCATAAAGGAACACTGGGTAGACAGGACTCTGCTCTCTGCAGAATAATGAAACTCTTCAGGCTCCGTTGTTAGACCTGAAGACACCTGAACAAACGACCACGACGCTTCCTGAGAATAGGAGTAATCGTTTGATCTATATCATATCTACGTCTGGATACATTGTGAACACAGCAGCGATCATGGGAATACATCGTCTCTCTACTGTAGATGTATGCAGAGTACAACACTCCAATACCACCATTACATTGCATTACATTTAAATGCCCCCTGAACAGCCAATTAAATTATATTATAAATTATAACGGTTTCACCAAAGTAACGTTAAGATTTTATACTAGAATAAAGTCAGGTATTAAAGCTCAGACAGAGACTACATCCCAAATGGTACCCTATTCCCTATATAGTGCACTACTATAGACCAGAGCCCTATAGAACCCGATTCCCTATATAGTGCACTACTTTAGACCAGAGCCCTATAGAACCCGATTCCCTACATAGTGCACTACTTTAGACCAGAGCCCTATAGAACCCGATTCCCTACATAGTGCACTACTTTAGACCAGAGCCCTATAGAACCCGATTCCCTACATAGTGCACTACTTTAGACCAGAGCCCTATGGAACCCTATTCCCTATATAGTGCACTACTTTAGACCAGAGCCCTATAGAACCCGATTCCCTACATAGTGCACTACTTTAGACCAGAGCCCTATGGAACCCTATTCCCTATATATAGTGCACTACTATAGACCAGAGCCCTATGGCACCCTATTCCCTATATATAGTGCACTACTATAGACCAGAGGCCTATGGCACCCTATTCCCTATATATAGTGCACTACTATAGACCAGAGCCCTATGGCACCCTATTCCCTATATAGTGCACTACTTTAACCAGGGTCCTATGGGCCCTAGTGTACTATAGGAATAGGGAATAGGGTGCCATAGTGCTCTGGTCTAAAGTAGTGCACTATATAGGGAATAGGGTGCTATTTAGGACTCAAGACATAGTGTTGCATACTTACTTTGAGTTGTGGGATAGTCCACTGAACCACGACCCTGGCAGGCGGTAGGCAGGAGGCAGGCGAAGGAGGAAGGCAGGAGGCAGGAGGCGGAGGAAGGCAGGAGGCAGGAGGAGGAGGAAGGCAGGAGGCAGGAGGCAGGAGGAGGAGGAAGGCAGGAGGCAGGAGGAGGAGGAAGGCAGGAGGCAGGAGGTGGAGGAAGGCAGGAGGCGGAGGAAGGCAGGAGGCAGGAGGAGGAGGAAGGCAGGAGGCAGGAGGCAGGAGGAGAAGGAGGAGGAAGGCAGAAGGCAGGAGGAGGAGGAAGGCAGGAGGCAGGAGGCAGAGGAAGGCAGGAGGCAGGAGGAGGAAGGCAGGAGGCAGGAGGCAGGAGGAGGAGGAGGAGGAAGGCAGGAGGCAGGAGGAGGAGGAAGGCAGGAGGCAGGAGGTGGAGGAAGGCAGGAGGCAGGAGGCAGGAGGAGGAGGAAGGCAGGAGGCAGGAGGCGGAGGAAGGCAGAAGGCAGGAGGCAGGAGGAGGAGGAAGGCAGAAGGCAGGAGGAGGAGGAAGGCAGAAGGCATGAGGTGGGCGGAAGGCAGGAGGCAGGAGGCAGGAGGCAGGCGACAGGTAGGAGGCGGAGGAAGGTAGGAGGCAGGCGGAAGGCAGGAGGCAGTCGGTAGGTAGGAGGCAGGCGGTAGAATGGTAACGGCTGCATGCTGTAGCGTAGCGGCGCCAGGTGTGGTGAAATCCCAGCGGGGGGATACAGGTGTGTTTTCCTGTCTCTGATGCTCTACTCTTCCACGTCGATGAGATCCCTCAAATATCTGACAGGTAACATATGAGTGTAAGAGAATGATTATCGCCTTGAGAGGAGAATCACTACAAGTTGCTGAGAAGGAGAATTGGAGACAGAGGTGGTAAGACAAGGGAATCCATCAAGGCTTTTGTGGCAAGGATACAAACATTTTAAACATCTAAATGAAGACCGCTGTTTTCTTACAATCCATTTTTAGAGGACACATATAGTAAAGGAAATGTAGAAAAGTTTGGAAACAACAGGTTATATCATGTAACTTAGCATCAGTGAGCTGTTTTAATACAGAGACAGACACTAGCAGCTGTTGTACCAACAGGAGACACTGTAGTGAAAGGCACGATATCTCGTCCTATTTAATGAACTACACAGTCCATTCAAAGAGAGAGGACACTCTCAATGTGACTTCCCTGTTCATTAAAGGAGTTCATGTTGTTGTAGTGGTTTTCTTCATCTGGTTCTAATCTATAGTTACTGTCCCATGAATGGCCAATGTGACATGTTTTTTTAACCTTTATTTAACCAGGCAAGTCAGTTAAGAACTAATTCTTATTTTCAATGAAGGCCTAGCAACAGTGGGTTAACTGCCTTGTTCAGGGGCAGAACGATAGATTTGTACCTTGTCAGCTCGGGGGTTTGAACTTGCAACCTTTCGGTTACTAGTCCAACGCTCTAACCACTAGATATATTCATTGTTTTGTTGTTATATATGTATATACACATATACACATACATACATACATATACCCATATATATTTATATATACACACACATACATACATACAGACATATACACACATATACATATATATATATATATATATATACAAATATAAACACACTTTTAGCATATACCTTTATTATCCCCCAAACCCTACCACCCCTCCCCCAATTGGAGTAAACTAATAAACAATAACACTTAGGCTTCTACCGTCAGTTTATACATCTTATACACATTTTACAGACACAATCTATTGTACAATAGTTGTCTCTTGTTTGTTCGTAGTCCTTCCTCTGTTTCTGATGTCCATCCAGTTAGATTTCTATTGGTAACTGTGCTATTTCACAGAAGTTATGAACCTTTATACATTTTACAGACCCCGTAGGTTTTACATGGTTTATCTTGTTATTAGTCCCACCCTTCAGCTCCACTCAACCCCTCCCATCCATCTCTTAACACCATCCAGTCCCATCCTTCAGCTCCCCTCAACCCCTCCCATCCATCTCTCAACACCATCCAGTCCCACCCTTCAGCTCCATTCAACCCCTCCCATCTATCTCTTAACACCATCCAGTCCCACCCTTCAGCTCCCCTCAACCCCTCCCATCCATCTCTTAACACCATCCAGTCCCATCCTTCAGCTCCATTCAACCCCTCCCATCTATCTCTCAACACCATCCAGTCCCACCCTTCATCTCCATTCAACCCCTCCCATCTATCTCTCAACACCATCCAGTCCCACCCTTCATCTCCATTCAACCCCTCCCATCTATCTCTTAACACCATCCAGTCCCACCCTTCATCTCCATTCAACCCCTCCCATCTATCTCTTAACACCATCCAGTCCCACCCTTCAGCTCCATTCAACCCCTCCCATCCATCTCTTAACACCATCCAGTCCCACCCTTCAGCTCCATTCAACCCCTCCCATCTATCTCTTAACACCATCCATTTTGAATTTCTATTTGCCATATATTTTTCAACTGTGCTGGGATGATTCACAAAAGTACTGAACCTTTCCATTCTCATAGCTTCTACAGATTGTAAATTAAATTATTTTGCTAAAATAATTATTATACTATTAATTGATTGATCGTGACTTTTCAAATCACCCAGTATTGCTATATGCAGCGTTAGTTCTAGGCAAGTGTTGTAATTCTTCAGCCATTCCTGGACCTGTGACCCAAAACGAGCTACAAATGGACAGTACCAAAATAACTGATCTAATGACTCTGCCTCCTCACAGCAGAATCTGCAGAGCTGGGAACATTGTATCCCCCATATACATATATATAACATTTTATTGGTGGCAAGAATTTTGTATAATAATTTAAATAGAAAAATTTGAAGATTTGAATCAGATGTTGTTTTGTGTGTCAATAAAATAAAAACCATGTGCTATGGAAATCTATTTTGCAATTTATATGGCACAGCTGTCAATGTTTGGGTCCTTAAATTAAATTGGTACATTTTTTTTTATCCATAACAATTTTCTTTAAACATTTTACCGTCTTTAAATGCAGGGACGTTAGACAAGTTCCTCACGGTTTCCCTCCTTCTACTTGCCTCTTCCGTTTTTTTTGGTGGTAATGCTGCAATTAGTTGGTTGTAATTTTGGGTAGAGCCGACCTTTCCATATGTCTGCGTTCGCTGCATGTGTGACATAACTCCACCACTCCTATTTATCACATCATTCATATTCATGTGTTTACAGTATGGACATTTAGGAGCCTCATTTTACCAGTGTTGTGGCAGCAAAAAGAATCCTGCAGATTTAAAGGCTTATTCCATAACGTTTCTTGATTGGTGGTTAGGCTATTAGCTGGCCTATTAGGCTGGCCTATTAGCTGGCCTATTAGGCTGGCCAAAAGTAGGCTACATGAAAGGTGCCATACTGTTAACATAACTGTGTGTTCCTGTGGGTTTTCATTGAGTTTCTGTACATCATGAAGCTCATTAGCATTGCTTGCGGTGCAGGACAATTCTCATGCAACAAAAGACTGATCCAATTAAGATCCTCCACCTGTAGGACAAAGACCTCATTCAGTCATTGAAGTCTCTTTGCACAGTCGAGACAGGGAGATAAAAAAGAGAGAGAACAGAGAGACAGAGAGAGAACTGAGAGGGAGAACAGAAAGAGAGAGAGAACAGAAAGAGAGAGAGAGAACTGAGAGAGAGAACAAAGAGAGAGAGAACAGAAAGAGAGAACAGAGAGAGAGAGAGAGAGAGAGAG